>NW_028117180.1:0-86000 GCF_964273445.1 Streptopelia decaocto | reverse complement strand
AACCCTAACCCTAACCCTAACCCTAACCCTAACCCTAACCCTAACCCTAACCCTAACCCTAACCCTAACCCTAACCCTAACCCTAACCCTAACCCTAACCCTAACCCTAACCCTAACCCTAACCCTAACCCTAACCCTAACCCTAACCCTAACCCTAACCCTAACCCTAACCCTAACCCTAACCCTAACCCTAACCCTAACCCTAACCCTAACCCTAACCCTAACCCTAACCCTAACCCTAACCCTAACCCTAACCCTAACCCTAACCCTAACCCTAACCCTAACCCTAACCCTAACCCTAACCCTAACCCTAACCCTAACCCTAACCCTAACCCTAACCCTAACCCTAACCCTAACCCTAACCCTAACCCTAACCCTAACCCTAACCCTAACCCTAACCCTAACCCTAACCCTAACCCTAACCCTAACCCTAACCCTAACCCTAACCCTAACCCTAACCCTAACCCTAACCCTAACCCTAACCCTAACCCTAACCCTAACCCTAACCCTAACCCTAACCCTAACCCTAACCCTAACCCTAACCCTAACCCTAACCCTAACCCTAACCCTAACCCTAACCCTAACCCTAACCCTAACCCTAACCCTAACCCTAACCCTAACCCTAACCCTAACCCTAACCCTAACCCTAACCCTAACCCTAACCCTAACCCTAACCCTAACCCTAACCCTAACCCTAACCCTAACCCTAACCCTAACCCTAACCCTAACCCTAACCCTAACCCTAACCCTAACCCTAACCCTAACCCTAACCCTAACCCTAACCCTAACCCTAACCCTAACCCTAACCCTAACCCTAACCCTAACCCTAACCCTAACCCTAACCCTAACCCTAACCCTAACCCTAACCCTAACCCTAATGGCCCTAACCCTAACCCTAACCCTAATGGCCCTAACCCTAACCCTAACCCTAACCCTAACCCTAACCCTAACCCTAACCCTAACCCTAACCCTAACCCTAACCCTCACCCTCACCCTAACCCTAACCCTAACCCTAAACCCTAACCCTAACCCTAACCCCTAACCCCTCACCCTCACCCTCACCCTCACCCTCACCCTCACCCTCACCCTCACCCTCACCCTCACCCTCACCCTCACCCTCACCCTCACCCTCACCCTCACCCTCACCCTCACCCTCACCCTCACCCTCACCCTCACCGACACCTGACACCCGACACCTGACACCCTAACGCGACACCCTAACCCGACACCCTAACTTGATGGTGTAACCTTATAACTTGATGGTAACACTCAGTTGTCATGTGATAGTGTTCTTTGATAATGTCAGTGCAGATCTTCACCAGAGACTGTAACCTGAGTTTGTTATGTTAGGTGTGATTTGATAGTGTCAGTGGAGATTGTAAGTTGACTCTGTAATTTTTGTTTGATATTGTAGTAGTATGGTGTAGTTGTAAGTTTGTTGATGTTGCTGTTGTTTTTATTTTTTGTGTTTGTGTAGGTGTCGTGGTGGTTTGTTATTGTTGTTTTTGTTGAGCAATGAGTGTGTTTGGTGTTTGTGTGTGTTTTGTGCAGTTGATGTTTTGATTGTTGTTGTATATTTGATTGTTTGTTTTTGATTTTTATTTGGTGGTGTGTGTTGATATTTTTTAATTTGTATGATTTTGTCTCTGTTTGTGTTGTTTGTGTAGTTGTGAAGTTTGTTTTTAGTGACACTGTAGTAGTAGTTTAATGTTTTTGTTCATGGAGTTGGTTTTTTTGGTTTTTTGTGTCTTTTACTTTGTATTGTTTTGTTTTTGTATGTTGTTGGAATTTTGGTTGTTGTTATGTTTTGTTATGTTTTTTTTAGTTGTTGCTAATTAGCATATGTGGGGCCTTGTTGTGCATTTGTTGATGTTTTTGTGTTAATTGTGTTGTGTTTAGTCATGTGTGCATTTGTGTTGGCACGGTGTGTGTGTGGTGAGGGGAAAAAAAAAATTTTGCCTAATTTGCATATTTAATGAGCTCATTTGCATAATTAGTGTTTTATTTGCATGGCCAGGGGAGTAGTCCCTAATTAATGTTGTGGTTTGTTTTGCTGATTAATTAGGGAGTACTCCCCTGGTCATGCAAATGTTTTTTTGTGGGGGCCCATATGGTGTATGTATGTGTATATATAAAAAAAAGAATAAAAATAATAAGTCTGGTGCAGCAGTAGGGCTTTGGATGCTCAAGGGGGGTACTTGATTTCTTTATTCTTTTCTTTTTTTTTTTTTCCTCCCCTTGAGCATCCAAAGCCCTACTGCTGCACCTGAAAAAACCAATAACTTTTAGTTTACTTTTATTTAAAACTAAACTACCTGCCATCCAAAACAAACTCTACCATAACAGCACACTCAACCACATTCAGGCTGAACTGTCACTCCACTCTAAGTCCAGGACACACACACACAACACAAAGTCCAGCATGCACACAAGACACAGACAGAGGCAAAGTCCAGAACACACACACAAGACAGAGACAAAGTCCAGCACGCACACACACAAGACAGAGACAAAGTCCAGCATGCACACACACACAAGACAGAGACAAAGTCCAGCACGCACACACACAAGACAGAGACAAAGTCCAGCACGCACACACACAAGACAGAGACAAAGTCCAGCATGCACACACACACAAGACAGAGACAAAGTCCAGCACGCACACACACAAGACAGAGACAAAGTCCAGCACGCACACACACAAGACAGAGACAAAGTCCAGCACGCACACAGACACAAGACAGAGACAAAGTCCAGCACACACACAGACACAAGACAGAGACAAAGTCCAGCACGCACACACACAAGACAGGCACAAAGTCCAGCACACACACAGACACAAGACAGAGACAAAGTCCAGCATTCAAACAGAACACAAAGTCCTCCATGCAGACAAAACAGAGACAAAGACAAAGTCCTGGACACACACACACCACCACCAAAGTCCTGGACACACACACACCACCACCAAAGTCCTGGACACACACACACCACCACCAAAGTCCTGGACACACACACACCACCACCAAAGTCCTGGACACACACACACCACCACCAAAGTCCTGGACACACACACACACAAGACAGAGACAAAGTCCAGCACGTGCACACACAACACCAACAAAGACCAAGTCCGGCACACACTCACCTGCACAATCCACACACTCTCAAACTTGGGTACATGCACCAAACATCTGGCTGTCGCTCCACTCGAACTGAAAAAAAGACGCCAGGCAACAAAAACGTATGTCTGCTTTATTAGCTTTGTGGAGGCCCTTAGATAGGACCGACCTCTTCAAACCAAACATTACAACATCATAACCAACTATTTGTTTCATCTAAGCCAACAGATTACAAACATGCTTACTTTACACTGTTCCATGGTCACAGTTTCCATAACCTGAAAAACTCCGCCTTATTACAGCTTTTAAACATAATGTATCACAATGCATAAGGTGACAGAACGCCATCACTTCAGGTTCATGGCCGTTACAGCGTTTCTCACCCGAGGGCGAACCTTAAACGGACTCTCAGTTCCCGCATGCATTATCAAACAGGCACCTTTATTACATATTGGAGGTATTACAGTGATTACACATTTGAGGTAGTACAATTATAACACAACACAGAAAATCCAACTCATCTTTCTCACATCCCATCACAGAAGATAACACACTCCTATAGCAACCCTGTCCCTGTCCTCGGCCCTTTACTCACCCTGCTCCTAGGCCAATCACGACCACCTTCCTGGGACCATTCCCTCCTGACGAGGACCGACCACGGCCGTGATCCGGAACGGGTGTCGGTGGAAATGCTGTTCCTGGCAGCCTCAACGATAACCCTGCCTCTGAAACCACTGTCCCAGACTGACCTGAATCTGAACATTGGCAATTAACATGACCACATAAAGTGGTGTGGACCTGGGATAAAACACACTCCTGAGGGCAGTGGATGGACAGGCAGGGAGGGAATCCCCTGGCTGGGGTTTTTGTAATCTATTTTGATTTTTTTTTTTTTTCCTTTTCAGGTAAATTTAAAAAAACCTACAACACCAAAACACAATCGTACCAGATCACACAGCCAAACCACACCGCTGGCTCGGATACCAAACCCACCACTCACTCATACAGCACCTGTTCCCCCGGCTCGTGCCCTCGACCCGCGTCTGCGTCGCCTCTCGGGAACGCCATTCCCGGGAGCCTCAAAAATGACCCTGCCTGCCAAAACCCCGGCCCGACGGGCACCCGCATCCAAACCTTGGCGATGAACATCACCTCGCGGAGCGGCCGGGACCGGGGAAAAAAAAACCCAGCCGGGGGAAAAAAAAAAATCCCCCAGCTGGGGTTTTTTTATTCTAGTTTAAATTTTAAATTTAGCTGAAAAGAAAAAAAATGTTAACCTGAAAGAAACAAATACAGGACCAAAACACAACCATTCCAATTCACACAGCTAACCACACCACTCATACCCCTACCGACACCACCGCACACTCACACCACAGCCATTCTCTGCCATTCTCCCTGTGTGCCGTGACGCCGTCTCCCCTCGGGAACGCCGTTCCCGGGAGCTTCGAAAATGACCCTGCCTGCCAAAACCCCAGCCCGACGGGCACCCGCATCCAAACCTTGGCGATGAACATCGCCTCGCGGAGCGGCCGGGACCGGGGAAAAAAAAACCCAGCCGGGGGGAAAAAAAAAAAATCCCCCAGCTGGGGTTTTTTTATTCTAGTTTAAATTTTAAATTTAGCTGAAAAGAAAAAAAATGTTAACCTGAAAGAAACAAATACAGGACCAAAACACAACCATTCCAATTCACACAGCTAACCACACCACTCATACCCCTACCGACACCACCGCACACTCACACCACAGCCATTCTCTGCCATTCTCCCTGTGTGCCGTGACGCCGTCTCCCCTCGGGAACGCCGTTCCCGGGAGCTTCGAAAATGACCCTGCCTGCCAAAACCCCAGCCCAACGGGCACCCGCATCCAAACCTTGGCGATGAACGTCGCCTCGCGGAGCAGCCGGGACCGGGGAAAAAAAAACCCAGCCGGGAGAAAAAAAAAAAAATCCCCCGGCTGGGGTTTTTTTATTCTATTTTAAATTAAGCATTTACCTGAAAGGGAAAAACCATTAACCTGCCAGAACCAATAACTACAACCCCAAAACACAGTATTACCACATCACACAACTCTAACGCACCACTCATTCGCCTACCGACACCACTGCACCCATTCTCTGCCCTTCTCCCCCTGTGCCTTCGCCCATCTCTGCATCGTCCCTCAGAAACACCATTCCTGGCGCCCTCTAAACTCACCCCGCCTGCCGAAACCCCGGTCCCGGCCGGACCTCCGTCCGTACGTTGGGGATTAACGTCACCTCGCAGAGCCGCCGGGACCGGGGGAAATAAAACCTGGACAGGGGGTAAAACCCCCCAGCTGGGGCTTTTTTAATTCTTTACCTTTGGAATTTACCTGAAAAGGAAAAAAATTTGAACGTCCAAGGAAAAAAAAACCTAAAACCCCGAGCTACATTCGCTCCAGGTTTCACGCTATCCCAACGTGCTGCGCGTCATCTACCGCACCGACCCTTTTAAGTACCTGCCTCGAGCTAATTGTCAGGAGAGGAAAACAGTTTGCACTTAATTCCCTTGCCATCCTTCATATAGTTCTTGACCATGGTGACCTATTCTTCCACGGCTTCCCGATCGTGACGTCGTGGAAAGTGATGGCGAGGGACGCTATTACTTGCTAAGTGGACAAAATATGCCGATCAAAATCGGCTGGAACTTCATTCAGATTGATTTCTACATGGACAGGAGATGCCAAAGGCTACAGGGAGGCCTTTCCGTTGAGTCGTGAGGTTCGAATGGACCCCCTTGCTTTCTAAACTCCTCCAAGAGGGGAGTCTAGGTGCGGCTGGATCCAAACTTAGCCCCACGCCGGATCTACGGTTTGGCTCCCGGACTCACAGGGGACAGGGGAAACACCTAAGATATTATATTTACATACAGCCAAAGGATTGTACGTGTACACCTCATGCCTTATATCACTCAGCCTGAACTTCAAAATTGCATCGCTCTACACCTCAACGTCCCTACCTCCCTTCCAGGGGCGTGGGGACAGGTGGGTTGGGGTCTAAATCCTTGATCTATTGGGGCAAACTCTCAGGCAAAAACCGTGTAAATAACTAACCAAACAGAACAGTACGGCAGGAAGGCTGACTGGAGCTGCTGCTTCTGCTTAATACCCAGCCAACCATAGAAATCCCTGGGTATTGATACCCTTACAAACTATTCACCCACCCCTCTACACTGTGATTCGGGCCAATTGCAATAGCTGAGTCTGTGGTCTTCTTGCTTCTCGGTGGATCCTTTGCGCTGACCTCGGACCAGACTTGGCTCCACGCAGCTGTAGATTTTGTTTATGGTCCGTAGGAGCTTCCTTCCAGCCTTGACTGTGGCGTTTTCACTGAAAGAAGCCTATTTCTTCAAAAAGGTGTAAAGCGGGCCTTATCTCACGAGTGTTGATCAGAGTCTGTAGCTGCTTTGGTTACCATGAAAAAAGGCTATAACTGAGGGTTACATAGCCTAACAAAATGCCTTTTTATAAGTAAGTGACCCAATTTGACAATGTGATCACCTGCAAAGGAAAGAAAAAAAAAAGATGTCATTAAAACACGCTTCATCACTGAAAAAACAGCACACTACAGAAAACACTAGTGAACAATGTTCTTAGTAACAACTGCAAAACACCACTGAAAGGACTATCGACTCCCCTGCCCACAGCTACTCCATCCCACATGACTGCACAACCTCTGCCTACGCAATTTAACACGTCAGCAGATTAACTGGGGACTCCCAGACCTCCGCCCACCCGCCCCAGACTCCACATGTCCGGGCAGAGCAGCTCCAGCCAAATGCGCACGTTCGCAGACAGACGCTCCACAGCATGTTATGGACCACACGATGGCAACGGCACCGACAACTCCCAACGATGAGAACGACTCCAAACCAGACACACATTGATCAAAATAACCTGCGGGGAGGCACTGGTGCGGCAAGGAGCCTCCACTGCGACCCCAGAAAACAAAGGAGCTGAAAGTCAGGGCCCCTTATGAGACGGCGGCGCTGGCGCAAACACACACAGAGACGGCGGCGCTGGCGCAAACACACACAGAGACGGCGGCGCTGGCGCAAACACACACAGAGACGGCGGCGCTGGCGCAAACACACACAGAGACGGCGGCGCTGGCGCAAACACACACAGAGACGGCGGCGCTGGCGCAAACACACACAGAGACGGCGGCGCTGGCGCAAACACACACAGAGACGGCGGCGCTGGCGCAAACACACACAGAGACGGCGGCGCTGGCGCAAACACACACAGAGACGGCGGCGCTGGCGCAAACACACACAGAGACGGCGGCGCTGGCGCAAACACACACAGAGACGGCGGCGCTGGCGCAAACACACACAGAGACGGCGGCGCTGGCGCAAACACACACAGAGACGGCGGCGCTGGCGCAAACACACACAGAGACGGCGGCGCTGGCGCAAACACACACAGAGACGGCGGAACGGCTTAAAAACTTCAAGATGCTGGGAAGAAGTGCCAGTCCCTGAGACTGGATGGGTAGAGAGCAGAGCTGCCAACGCAGCCCTCAACAACACCAACTGACCAGAAACATCCAAAACACAATGACCTGCCACGCTTTCAGCTGCTGATATGGGAAAACCAGCACCCAATTGGCGCTACGCCAATCAGCACCGGCATTCCAGATCCTGGGACGGCACCCGAGACGCCTTTCGTGTCCCTCGAACGCAACGAGAGCCCAGGATCGTCTGACAGGCGCAAGGCAGGCGTGCCGAACTACACCACAACGCAGACACAGGCTGGAGCTGCCCTGCCCGGCACACGCTGGCATCGCACTGGAAAGGTCCCCGGGCCCTTCACCTGCCCAAAGGGGACTGTTCCTGGATAGCCCTTGCCCCGAACAGAACTTTACCCCCCTCCCTGCGCTTCCCAGCCCCTTCCCAGCCGCCCAGCCTCCACTTAGCTTTCAGAGGGCCAAGAGACCGAATCCATCTTCAACGGATGAAAACGCCACGTGCGCTGACGGGGATATTCCAGCATCGCCAGGTTCCTCCTGAACATCTACAACAACACGAGAAAACACAACCTCACTAAGCAGAGAGAGCACACAGTATAATGGCACAAGGCACATCTTCCCACTGACAACACGCAATGACCCACCTGCTTACGGCGCACGGCTCGCCTCCTGCGTCGCCCCTTCTGTGCCAGGTTGTCTCTCCGCACCTGAAATCAAGGTATTCAACAAGTCACCCAGATGATCACCAACAGCTTGACCATTCCACAGGTCTGCTTTCTGTTTAGGAATCCCACCAGAAGCTCTAATTGAGTCTCTAAAACACTGCGGAAGGGACAGTCCGCTCCCCTGCCCACAGCTACTCCATCCCAGATGACTGCACCACCTTGGCCTGCGCAGTTTAACACGTCCACAGATCAACCGTGCACCCCTAGAGCTCCGTCCACCCACCCCTGACTCCACGCCTCCGGGCAGAGCAGCTCCAGCCAAAGGTGCACGTGCGCACACAGACACACCTCAGAACATGATCAACAACACATCAACAGCACCAAAAACGCTCTATAACAAGAACGACTCCAAACCAGAGACTGCATCGATCAAAAGAACCTGCAGGGAGGCAGCGGTGAGGCGAGGAGCCTCTACTGCAACCCCAGAAAAAAATAAGAGCCGAACATCACGGCCTCTTATGAGACGGCGGCGCTGGCGCAAACACACAGAGACAGCGGCAAGACTAAGAACTTCTTCCCAGCATCTTGAAGTGCCAGTCCCTTAGACTGGATGGGTAGAGAGCAGAGCTGCTGATGATGCAGCCCAGAACAACACCATAAATCACAACTGACCGGAAACATCCAAAATGCAAACACCATCCACACTTTTGGCTGATGACACAAGAATCCAGGACCCAATTGGCACCAAGCCAATTGGCACTGGCATCCAGATCCCGGGATGGCACCCGAGATGCACGTTGTGCCCCTTGAGCACAACGAGACCCCAGGATCATCTGACAGGCGCAAGGCAGGCTTCCCGAACTACACAACGCAGACACAGGCTGGAGCTGCCCTGCCCGGCACACGCTGGCGTCGCTCTGTAAAGTTCCCTGGTCCCTTAACCTGCCCAAAGGGGACTGTTCCTGGACGGCCCTTTCCCTTACCAGAACTTTACCCCCATCCCTGTGATTCCCAGCCCCTTCCCAGCACCCGTGCCTCCACTTAGCTTTCAGAGGGCCAAGAGACCGAATCCATCTTCAACGAATGAAAACGCCACGTGTGCTAACGGGGATCTTCCTGCATCGCCAGGTTCCACTTCAATGTCTACAGGAACCCCTAGGAAACAGAGAAACGACCAAGCTCAGCGAGAGCCACACGGCACAGCTTCCCTCTGGTGCCATGCAACAACCCACCTGCTTACGGCGCACGGCTCGCCTCCTCCGTCGGTCTTCCGGGCCAAGTTGTCCCTCTGCACCTGAAATCAAGGTATTCAACAAGTCACCCAGATGATCATCAACAGCTTGACCGTCCCACAGGTCTGCTTTCTGTTTAGGAATCCCACCAGAAGCTCTAATTGAGTCTCTAAAACACTGCGGAAGGGACAGTCCGCTCCCCTGCCCACAGCTACTCCATCCCAGATGACTGCACCACCTTGGCCTGCGCAGTTTAACACGTCAACAGATCAACCGTGCACCCCTAGAGCTCCGTCCACCCACCCCTGACTCCACGCCTCCGGGCAGAGCAGCTCCAGCCAAAGGTGCACGTGCGCACACAGACGCACCTCAGAACATGATCGACAACACATCAACAACGCCAAAAACGCTCTATAAAAGCAACGACTCCAAACCAGAGACTGCATCGATCAAAAGAACCTGCAGGGAGGCAGCGGTGAGGCGAGGACTCTCTACTGCAACCCCAGAAAAAATAAGAGCCAAACATCACAGCCTCTTATGAGACGGCGGCGCTGGCGCAAACACACAGAGACAGCGGCAAGACTAAGAACTTCTTCCCAGCATCTTGAAGTGCCAGTCCCTTAGACTGGATGGGTAGAGAGCAGAGCTGCTGATGATGCAGCCCAGAACAACACCATAAATCACAACTGACCGGAAACATCCAAAATGCAAACACCATCCACACTTTTGGCTGATGACACAAGAATCCGGGACCCAATTGGCACCAAGCCAATTGGCACTGGCATCCAGATCCCGGGATGGCACCCGAGATGCACGTTGTGCCCCTTGAGCACAACGAGACTCCAGGATCGTCTGACAGGCGCAAGGCAGGCTTCCCGAACTACACAACGCAGACACAGGCTGGAGCTGCTCTGCCCGGCACACGCTGGCGTCGCTTTGTAAAGTTCCCTGGTCCCTTAACCTGCCCAAAGGGGACTGTTCCTGGACGGCCCTTTCCCTTACCAGAACTTTACCCCCATCCCTGTGATTCCCAGCCCCTTCCCAGCACCCGTGCCTCCACTTAGCTTTCAGAGGGCCAAGAGACTGAATCCATCTTCAACAGATGAAAACGCCACGTGTGCTAACGGGGATCTTCCTGCATCGCCAGGTTCCACTTCAATGTCTACAGGAACCCCTAGGAAACAGAGAAACGACCAAGCTCAGCGAGAGCCACACGGCACAGCTTCCCTCTGGTGCCACGCAACAACCCACCTGCTTATGGCGCACGGCTCGCCTCCTCCGTCGCTCTTCCGGGCCAAGTTGTCCCTCTGCACCTGAAATCAAGGTATTCAACAAGTCACCCAGATGATCATCAACAGCTTGACCATCCCACAGGTCTGCTTTCTGTTTAGGAATCCCACCAGAAGCTCTAATTGAGTCTCTAAAACACTGCAGAAGGGACAGTCCGCTCCCCTGCCCACAGCTACTCCATCCCAGATGACTGCACCACCTTGGCCTGCGCAGTTTAACACGTCCACAGATCAACCGTGCACCCCTAGAGCTCCGTCCACCCAACCCGGACTCCATGCCTCCGGGCAGAGCAGCTCCAGCCAAATGCGCACGTGCGCACACAGACGCACCTCAAACATGATCGACAACACATCAACAGCACCAAAAACGCTCTATAACAACAACGACTCCAAACCAGACTGCATCGATCAAAAGAACCTGCAGGGAGGCAGCGGTGAGGCGAGGACTCTCTACTGCAACCCCAGAAAAAAATAAGAGCCGAACATCACGGCCCCTTATGAGACGGCGGCGGTGGCGCAAACACACAGAGACGGCGGCGCTGGCACAAACACACAGAGACGGCGGCGCTGGCACAAACACACAGAGACGGCGGCGCTGGCACAAACACACAGAGACGGCGGCAAGACTAAGAACTTCTTCCCAGCATCTTGAAGTGCCAGTCCCTTAGACTGGATAGGTAGAGAGCAGAGCTGCTGATGATGCAGCCCAGAACAACACCATAAATCACAACTGACCGGAAACATCCGAAATGCAAACACCATCCACACTTTTGGCTGATGACACAAGAATCCAGGACCCAATTGGCACCAAGCCAATTGGCACTGGCATCCAGATCCCGGGATGGCACCCGAGATGCACGTTGTGCCCCTTGAGCACAACGAGACCCCAGGATCGTCTGACAGGCGCAAGGCAGGCTTCCCGAACTACACAACGCAGACACAGGCTGGAGCTGCCCTGCCCGGCACACGCTGGTGTCGCACTGTGAAATTCCCTGGTCCCTTAACCTGCCCAAAGGGGACTGTTCCTGGACGGCCCTTTCCCTTACCAGAACTTTACCCCCCTCCCTGCAGTTCCCAGCCCGTTCCCAGCCCCCCAGCCTCCACTTAGCTTTCAGAGGGCCAAGAGACCGAATCCATCTTCAACGGATGAAAACGCCACGTGCGCTGACTGGGATCTTCCAGCATCGCCGGGTTCCTCTTCAGCGTCTGCAGGAACACCTAGGAAACAGAGAAACAACCAAGCTCAGCGAGAGCCACATGGCACAGCTTCCCTCTGGCGCCACGCACCGACCCACCTGCTTATGGCACGCGGCTCGCCTCCTCCGTCTCTCTTCCAGGCCAAGTCGTCCCTCTGCACCTGAAATCAAGTTATTCAACAAGTCACCCAGATGATCATCAACAGCTTGACCGTCCCACAGGTCTGCTTTCTGTTTAGGAATCCCACCAGAAGCTCTAATTGAGTCTCTAAAACACTGCGGAAGGGACAGTCCGCTCCCCTGCCCACAGCTACTCCATCCCAGATGACTGCACCACCTTGGCCTGCGCAGTTTAACACGTCCACAGATCAACCGTGCACCCCTAGAGCTCCGTCCACCCACCCCTGACTCCACGCCTCCGGGCAGAGCAGCTCCCAGCCAAAGGCGCACATGTGCAGACAGACACCTCAGAACGTTATAGACAACACATCAACAGCGCCAAAAATGCTCTATAACAACAACGACTCCAAACCAGACTGCATCGATCAGAAGAACCTGCAGGGAGGCAGCGGTGAGGCAAGGAGTCTCTACTGCAACCCCAGAAAAAAATAAGAGCCGAACGGCACGGCCGCTTAGGAGACGGCGGCGCTGGCGCAAACACACAGAGACGGCGGCGCTGGCGCAAACACACAGAGACGGCGCAAATACAAGAAGCTGCTGCAAGACTTAAAACCTTCAAGATGCTGGGAAGAAGTGCCAGTCCCTTAGACTGGATGGGTAGAGAGCAGAGCTGCTGTTACAGCCAGAACTACACCGTAAAACACAACTGACCGAAAATGTTCAAGATGCATGAACCGTGCACCCTTTCGGCTGCCGACACAAGAAAACCGGCAGCCGATTGGTGCTACGCCGATCGGCACCGGCTTTCCAGACCCCGGGATGGCGCTTGAAATGACTTTCGTGCCCCTGGAGCGCAATGATACCCCAGGATCGTCTGACAGGCGCGAGGCGAGCTTCCCAAACTACACGACAACAGACACAGACTGGAGCTGCCCTGCCCGGCACACGCTGGCATGGCACCGTAAAGTTCCCTGACCCCATTTATCTGCCCAAAGGGGACTGCTCCTGTGCTGCCCTTTTCTGCCTGAGAACTTTAAACCCTCCCTGCAATTCCCAGCCCCTTCCCAGCCCTCGTGCCTCCACTTAACTTTTAGAGGGCCAAGGGACCGAATCCATCTTCAGAGGAAAACGCGACGTGGGCTAACGGAGATCGTCCTGCAGTTGTCGCTTTCTCCATCGTCACTTACAATAAGGAAAGCAAGGACATGTGTACGATTAGGCACCCAAATATTTGTCAGTAGTAGCCTATGAGTCATTGCTTACCTTGGCTGAGCTCAGGGAGGTACATTTCAATGATCTACCAGAGGCTGCTGCACGCTGCAAAGGTTCTAGAGACAAGACACTCTTCTAGGAGAGGAGATTATATTAACAGCGATTAATACAGCAATACAAACCAAAACACAACACTCCATCTTCATCATAGTCAGGAATTACTGGAAAATGCAAAGCACCTGGAACTGAATCAACAAATGAAACATAATGACAAACAACCTTTCTACTACAGCTGCTACTAAACCTTAGCTGCGCCCGAAGCTCTTACCTCAAAGGCACACCTCCGCTGCTCCTAAGACGTCTGCCCACGTAGCTTCACCAGCTCAAAAGCTGCCGACTGCCAAAGGAGCAACAGAGAACCAGCACCAAAGCGGTCCCGGAGCAGAATGAGCTCCCTAGCCGGGGACTGGGGCTTAAATACCCTGAGCCCCGCCCACCCCTTCCCACTATCCCCTGGGAAAGGGGAGGGATCAATCACCCCAGGCCCCACCCACCACTCATCAAATTACCTGGAATCTCATTTGAAGTGACAGCACCTGCACTTCATTACTGCTATTGCAGCTACAATGAGACTCAGTATGGATGTCAACTAAGATTTTCTAGGGAGCAGATAAAAAAATGAGATACTATAACCAACGCTCCATCTTCATCATAGTCAGGAATTACTGGAAAAGGGAAAGCAGCTGGAACTGAATCAACAAATGAAACATAATGACAAACAACCTTTCTACTACAGCTGCTACTAAACCTTAGCTGCACCCGAAGCTCTTACCTCAAAGGCACACCTCCGCTGCTCCTAAGACATCTGCCCACGTAGCCTCACCAGCTCAAAAGCTGCCGACTGCCAAAGGAGCGACAGAGAATCAGCACCGAAGCGGTCCCAGAGCAGAATGAGCTCCCTAGCCGGGGACTGGGGCTTAAATACCCTGAGCCCCGCCCACCCCTTCCCACTATCCCCTGGGAAAGGGGAGGGATCAATCACCCCAGGCCCCGCCCACCACTCTTATCAAATTACCTGGAATCTCACCTAAAGTGACAGCACCTGCACTTCATTACTGCTATTGCAACTACAATGAGACTGAATACAGATTTCAACTTAGATTTTTCTAGGGAGTAGATAGAAAATCAGATATAATAGTAAAATTGTGTATTGAAATTTCCTATAAAAGGGGTCAAAGGTCACTGTCAAATGTCAGAGGTCAGCACTGAAGGGTTAGAAGTCAAGAGGCATATGTCAAGGATCAAAAGTCAAGGGTCATACCTCAAAGATCACATGCACATGGTCAGGGAATCACACTCAAAATGCAGGGGTCAAAAGCCTAGTATCAGAGATTCACTGTCTAAAGTGGAAGGACATGAGAGCAAAGGGCCCCAAGAGTCAAAGGTCACCAGAGGTCAAAAGGTCACCAGAGGTCAAAAAGGTCACTCGAGGTCAAAAGGTCACTCGAGGTCAAAAGGTCACCAGAGGTCAAAAGATCACTCGAGGTCAAAAGGTCACCAGAAGTCAAAAGGTCACTCGAGGTCAAAAGGTCACCGAGGTCAAAAGTCACCAAAGGTCAAAAGGTCACTCGAGATCAAAGGGTCAGCAGAGGTCAAACGGTCACCAGAGGTCAAAAGGTCAGCATAGGTCTAAAGGTCACCAGAGGTCAAAGGTCACCAAAGGTCAAACGGTCACTCGAGGTCAAAAGGTCACCCAAGGTCAAAGGGTCACTCGAGGTCAAAAGGTCACCAAAGGTCAAACGGTCACTCGAGGTCAAAGGTCACCGAAGGTCAAAGGGTCACCAGAGGTCAAAGGTCACTCGAGGACAAAAGGTCAGCAGATGTCAAAAGGTCACCAGAGGTCAAAGGTCACCAAAGGTCAAAAAGTCACCCGAGGTCAAAAGGTCACCAGAGGTCAAAAGGTCACTCGAGGTCAAAGGTCAGAGCAGCCCCACCCCCCCACCCCCCCCCCCCCCTTGACTCCCAAAGACCGGGGTCCCCATGACATCCTTAGTGTGTCCCCTATCCACTATACACCCCCCCCCCCCCCACTTCGCTTTCAACACCAGGGATGGGGCTGTGTCCCCAAACAGCATCCTGGCCCTGTCCCCCAGAGAGCAGCGACAGCAGTAAAATCCATCACTGTAATGGAATGGGGGGGTGGGCAAGGGGTGAGCCCCCTGCGAGGGTGAAAAAATCATGGACTCCACAGGATCCCATATGAATTCAAGCGAAGCCATTTATTACAGAAATAAGCCTCCTTATATATGCGGTTATTTCTTGATCACGCGTCCACGCTCCGACCGTGCGTTAGCTGATTGGATATCGTCTATGTTCAACAGCTGTCCACGTGCCTGAGTCTCGCTGTTGATAGGTCTATGGATTTACGTTGTGTTTTCGGCTTTCCGAGGTGGCCTTGAAATTCCTGGGGGGCCTGGCTAGTTCAGTAACAAATCTCCATCTCATAGAAACCCATCCACACATTGACTTCAAAAAAAATCCCTCAAATCTCTCATAACTCCCCTTTTGGTTCTTGAACCGGCCAGGCCTTGTTTACAACGCCCTGATTCATCTTTGTCATAGTAGAATTAGGGTTTTGACAAACGGTTTAATATCATTATTTACAATTATATGTAATGCAGTTGTGCTGCAGCATACAACATATGATTAATAAGTACGGCTTATTTCAAACTAAAACAGCACGTTAAAAGTTTGTCTATCTTATAAGATCAAACAGCTACCCACCTATTTCCAAAGTACTATGAGAGAATGTGTCATATTAACTTGTCTGATCCTTCGGAAACTATTCAAATTCTTCACAACTGTGACCTAGTGTTAAAAGGAAAAGACCTACGGGGAATAGGGTGGCGTGGGAAACGCAGCATCTGCGGAAGAAAAAGTAATAGTGAAAAGTATTCTGCGGCTGGCTGCACGAACAGGAAGATTTTTGGAAAAAGGCGCGGTGGGGCGTCTTTTACTATTGGCCCGGCGGAAGGGGTGTGTCCGATCGACGGATGGATTTTTTTTCTCCCAGTACATGGGAGGAGATCGGGACTGAACTGTGGGAAACGGTCACCAGGGGGAGACGCGAGGCTCGCGCCCTCGCCGGACCCTGGCGGGGGGAGGTCAGTCGGCCGATGGAGGATGTCTCGGGGGAGCCGGAAGCGTGTGCCATCCCCTCGGAGCCACCTGCCATGGGCTGCCCCTGCTCTGAGAACTCTGAAAAATTGATACCCCTGGTGTGTCCCGTATCTCATTTGCAGTTCTGGAGCGGAGAGCAAATTATACCCTCTGCACCCTTTGAGCCGTTGCCTGCCTATGAAGATGAACGGCAGCGACCGGCAAGTTTTGATGAGCCGGGACGAGTTAATCCAGCTGACGTGCCTTTGCCGGAGAACCTGATGGAACGCCGGGATGGAGCGCCGCAGAATCGCCCTGACTTCTGGGAGGAGATCCGTGTGCAGACCCTGAGTGACTTACTGAAACGGCAGAAGAGCCAGATGCAGGAAGTTTTAAAAGCTAAGAAACCATTAGATGGCAGTAATGGCAAAACTGCGTGGTTTATAGCATATAAAAAGGCATCATATGCAATTAGGGACGGGTTAGAGGCAATTGGCAGGAATGTGAAAAACGGGGAAAACGGGAACGGGAGGGGCAGAATTGGACCCCGCTCCTGAGGAGCTCCATATTAAAAAGGAGCAAATACAAAAATGGGCTAGGCATTGTGCAGAGGATGGATGTGGTCTGTGCTTCTGTAAGAGAGGTGGATGACTATTTGAGAGTGCGATATGGAAAAGGGCTGGAGACTGAGTCAGCAGATCGATTTACAAATATGCGTCGACTTACTGATCTGCAGGGAAAGACAAGGAAATTGTATAGGAATGATAGCAATGATAATTTGGGGGCTGCCCCATGCGTCAAGGTAGAGATACTCCTCGAGATGACTCTCGTAATGCGGGGCGACGCTGACAACGGGTAGTCAGGGATGCGACCGTTGAAGGGATTATGTTACCTGGCGGTATTACAGCAATATCACTGCACATAAATAACAGAGGACAAAGGCAGTAGTCGCCCTTTGATTGGAAAATGGTTAAGCAATTGCAAACTGCAATTATGCAATATGGTATGGATAATAGGCACATGATGCAACTAATGGATTCATTTTGCAAGGGGCGAGTACTAACTCCAACCGATATTAAGGCATTGATAGAGTTCTTGCTTCCCCCGATGGGGTACTTGCTGTTATTGGACAAGTGCCAGGGGAAGGTGGAATTGGCAGTATTAGAAAACGTTCCTTTACCGGCTGATGAGCTGTTACAATTAGCTAGCGTGGACTGATTACCGGGTCGTGGCGACATGCGAATGGTGCCCCTCGGGCGGCGCTTCCTCCGAGGATTTTGTGGCGAGGGCTTGCTGTGGCAGCGGTGAAAGAATTACCAAATATAAGTAACCCTGTGCCACCCTATTCTACAATAAAGCGGGATCCTGGGGAGCCGTATATGAAGTTTATGGACCATTTAAAAGAAGCTATAGATGCTTCTCCTAACCTGACTCCAGAGGCAAAAGCTGGTGTGGGGAAAGATTTGGCCACAACGAATGCAAACACCCAATACTGACAGATATTAGCCGGCTTGGGAAAAACAGCTTCTCGGGCGCAGATGGTGGAAACTTGTATAAGGGTACCGATTATGCAAAGGGAGGTAGAAAAGGCAAAAATACGTGCTCGAGCCCACGCTGAGGCTTTGGCTGCAGCGTTTTAAGCCTGCGATGAAAGGCCGAAGCCCTTCTTGTCGCGGCCTAGTGTGTTTTACTTGCGTACGGACGGGACATCTTAAAAGAAACTGCCCTCGATACGCTTAGCAGCGTTACGAAAATGGCATAACTGCCCAATTAGTCGGGTAGCAGATTCTCTTTATGTTGTGGGAGTAGTACAAAGACTACGTAGAGCACTTTCACGGCAAGTTTCCAATGCCTTGTTGTTTGAAGCATTGTTAGATTTGTGGAACATGTTAGATTATAGGACAGTGCCAGTATTTATAATGCATATAAAAAGCCACTCTAACCTACCAGGTGGTCGAGTGAGGGAAACAACATTATAGACAAACTTGAGGCAGTGACAGATGTATCTCCTTTTGAATAAGCCAGACAGGCTCACATGTACTTCCATCTATCCTCAGCATCGCTCCAAAAGCAGTTTGCGCTAACCGAGGAACAAGCTCGATCTGTTGTTGCGCCTTGTCCCGATCGTGCCTGCGTAATGCCTTTGCGACAAAAAGGAGTAAATCCTCGGGGCTTGCGGCCAGGTCGGTTACGGCAAACTGATATTACTGAATTTGCACCGTTTGGCCCTCAAAATTACATTCGTGTATCTGTAGACACCTGTTCGGGACTGCTACAGGAGTCCTCAGCAAAAGCAAGAGCAGTAAAGCATTACTTAAGATCTTTTGCTGTCACGGGTGTTCCTACGCATATCGAAACAGAGAATGGTGTAGCATATCGTTCTGACACGCTTGCGACCTTCCTCGTTCAGTGAAATATACGACACCTGTTCGTAGTTCCTTAAAATACTACTGGCCGGGCAATTATTGAGCGTGCACGTGGCACCCTGAAAAATCTTTCCTCTCTTTTGAAAAAACAAGGGGGAATTGGTGTGATTCCAAAAGAGGTTGTGATAAAGGCACTGTATGTGATAAATTGGCTTAATCCTAAAAGTGAGATTGAAATGGAACCCTTTGTTATGCACCGTATAAAAAATGTCAAAGACTTTACCAAAAATGTACTTAAGGTTAGTGTGTTTAATCTGACAACGCAACAATGGGAAGGTCCAACGTCATTAATAACCTGGGGAAGGGGATATACTTGTGTTTCTACAGGTAACCATAAAAATTTGTGGATCTCAGCAAAGGGGGTGAGACCTTCGCTAGCGAACAAATAAGAAACCTATTACAATGATGACAACCCTTAACCTCAAAGGTGTTACCGCTTTTAGCGACGGATGTAGCCGATGTTGAGAATACCGCTTGTCCCGTCCCGACAGATGGAATGAGGAATGAGTTGACTCTGAACGCGACACGCACCCCTGTTACCAATCAGGACGCATAACCACGGGCGTAGTTATATGCGGTGCTTTATTTCAGCGCTGGGAAACCAGGGGTGCGCACCCAAAGCTGGCTTCGCTGGTCAGTTTAAGTTACACAGTATTTATACAGTCCATTCACATACATATTCATATATTCATTAAGATACGTAACGGTTACTCAATATTGATTACAACATTGATTGCTACATCTTGGAACTATTTTGATCATGTGCAGTGTCCTCACTCTATACGTATTTAGGCTAAGATAAAAGCTAGGTTGTTAAGATAAGAGTGTACTCAAACACGATATGCTTGAACATCCTCTCAGGGACAGTTTACAAAACTGATTCATCCTTTCAGGAACATTTTGTAAAACTGGTTCGGTTACTAACACCCCGACTCGACGGATGAGATCGGCTGTGAGTTAACTCCGGATAATTCTGCGCGGCGATGCGAAGTGAATGACAGACGATCGCTCCGGGGGTCCAATTATGAATTTACTAAAGGCGTGTGGTCATATACAAATTACAGCAATCGGTGACTTGGCAAAAGTATGTTATAATACCACAAAACTTATCAATACATTGACAGCAAAAAGCCTTCTAAAAGCAGTGGATTGGCAACAATTACTAACTGTAATGCAAAACTTAAGAAGACTTTAGCAGCAGAACTTCAACATATAAATACCATTGTAAGGAAAAGGAAAAGAGACAGAAGACGAAAACTAAGACATCAGAAAGAGAAAGGGAGAGAGACAGAGATAGAGACAGAGAGTAAGATATCACCGCTCCACAGGTACGTCGGTCCCGCGACGACCTCCGGAGGGGGGGACGTGTTGAAGATTTACACGCCGCTGACCTATATCGTACGGGAGGTTGTTTTAGAAGCTGGTTCATTTACGTGCGAGAAAGGAGAAGGCGTTCGTCTCCTCCTTCTGCTCGCTCTTCCTGCTAATTTGGAAAACTCTTTGGGAAATGGCTCTGGGGTCTTCAAACTAGGGGAAAGTTCACGGTACTGACCAGAAGCGAGTTGTCTTGCCCGTCAGGGGTAGCTGTTGGTTCGTGGTCTCTTCTGGTAGTTGGTTGTCCGACAGATGGTTCATCTCTATCATGCCAATTAGGCCATGAAACCTTTCACGGCAACACTGTTAATTGTCCACATCTTCCAAGGTGTCTGCCTTCGTGGCCATAAAACTTTGGAAAAGATAACATGACGTGTCATCTATCTCTTCCTCCCAATGTAACTAAAAACACACGTTTAATGGATAACAAGGTCTTTGTTCTGCTAAGCCTGGGGGGCAGTACTTCTAGGTTGTCGCACCACTTCGTAAAATAGAGCAGCGATTAATTTTGTATTATTAGCCATGGTCACAATTATGATTTGAAGACAGTGTGAAATACAGGATATTTTTTAAGTTCAAACAGCACATAAAATCAAATTCTTCATGATACAGCTTAATTGTAATTATATTAGCCTTAATGCTCTTAACAAGAACAGTTCCGTTTTCAATATTCCTTTTAACCAAACAGGTTATCCAACCCAGAAAACCCAACATCTTCTGTTATTTTCATGTTCTGCAAATCTTTTATCTTGTTAATATTGTATTAAATAAAATATGAGGGGGAGATGTAGTGGCAGAGGATGGCGTTGTCGCCAGCCTGGCTGAGACGTGAAGCCAGAGACAAAAGAATCAAAAGGAGCCCCATTAGAAGGTAACAATGAATGAGCAAGCACCGGACATGCGTGTGCAGAGTGCGTGGACAGTGCGTGCAGCCTATCACGTTATTGTATAGCATGTGTTACAACCAAACACATTGTTACAAGGCACGTGGAGAGAGCAGCTTTGGTATAAAGCTAACCCGATCCAACAATAAAGTGAAGTCGGTAAACATCACATTGGTGTGTCAGGTTCCATCTCTCGCAAGGAAAAGCGACAATACAGTCCAATAGTAATAGCTGAGTCTGGGGTCTTCGTGATTCTCAGAGGATCCTTTGTACTGACCTCAGACAGGTATTTGATTTATGCAGCTGTAGATATTATTTACAGTCATATTAAATATGTGGTCACCTAAAAAAAAAAAAATTGTTAGAATACCCTGTGAAATAACAGGACACTACTGGTGTTTTACAGTTCTTACTCAAGACTGTTTTTGACTACTGTTTTCTGTAAAGGGACTGTCCACCCTCCTGCCCACGGCTACTCCATGCCAGATGATCATACAATCTTTGCCTAGGCAATTTATTATGTGAACAAATTAACGGTGGACACCTAGACCTCAATCCACCCACCCCTGACTCCACGCCTCCGGGCACAACAGCTCCGAGCCAAACGTGCACATGTGCACACCAAGGCTCCACAGAACGTCATAGACAACATGACTCCAACCACAACAAAAAAGCTAAACAACAAAAAAGACTCCAAGACCAGACACGGCATCGATCAAAAGAACCTGCAGGGAGAGTGGAACTGCAATGAGCCACCACGGCAACCCCAGAATAAAAAGGAAAAAAACTACACAGTCCCTTATGAAATGGCACCGCCGCAACGAGCCGAAAGAGCGGCTCTGGCGCAAAAAGCTGGTGCAAACCCTAAAACCTTCAAGATGCTGGGAAGAAGTGCCAGTCCCTGAGACTGGATGGGTAGAGAGCAGAGCTGCCGACGCAGCCCTCAATGACACCATAAAACACCACCGACCAGAAACGTCCCAAACGCAAGGACCTGCCACGCTTTCGGCTGCTGATACCAGAAAACCAGCGCCCCATTGGCGCTACGCCAGTCGGAACCGGGATTCCAGATCCCGGGACGGCACCCGAGACGCCTTTCGTGTCCCTCGAACGCAACGAGACCCCAGGATCGTCTGACAGGCGCAAGGCAGGCGTCCCGAACTACACCACAACGCAGGCACAGGCTGGAGCTGCCCTGCCCGGCACACGCTGGCGTCGCACTGGAAAGATCCCCGGGCCCTTTACCCGCGCCAAGGGGACGGTTCCTGGACGGCCCTTGCCCTTATCAGAACTAAACCCACCGTCCCTGCGATTCCCAGCCCCTTGCCAGCCCTCGTGCCTCCACTTAGCTTTCAGAGGGCCAAGGGACCGAACCCGTCTTCAACAGAGGAAAACGCCACGTGCGCGAACGGCCGTCTTCCTGCATCGCCGGGTTCCTCTTCAGCGTCTGCAGGAACACGAGAAAACGCACGCTCGCTAAGGCGTGCCAGCACACGGCGTCGTGGGGTAAACGCCGACCCCTTCCGCAACACCCACCTCCTGCTAAGTTCCACGGCGTTCCGTTCGGCGCGTCGTGCCGCGGGCGCGGTCACCAACCCTGGTCGCTCGTGACGCCTAAGACGGCGAGAAGCAAAAGAACTGTAGCGCCTGGAACGAGTCCCCGGCCGCAAACGCTCCTCCTCGCCCCTAGCCCGGCTCACCTCAAATGCTCCTCCCAGGCCAAAGGGCCCACAAAGCGCCTGCAAAGAGAGAAGGAAGCGCTGAACCGAGTCACCGGGCAATACCGGGCTCCTCAACACCCACCGCCGCCTCACCTTCTCGGCTGCCAGCCGGCGTGCGGCTTCGCCCCTCCCAGCTCGTCTGCGGCACCTGCAAAACCAGAGGCACGCGCTCGGACGCCGCCCGAAAACACAGCCTGCCGCAGACGCCCCCATCTCGCCCTCCCTTACCGGGGCCGCTCGCCCACCCGGCCGCCCTTGCTTTTGGCTGCCACGCTGTTGACCACGAAGACGCTCAGCTACCGCCTGTAAAACACAACCAAAGGACGCTCAGACCTGCACCAGCAACACGGCACCTGAAACGAGCTGCCGCTTCAGCCCAGCACTCCGTGCTCACCTTGCCCCAGGACCTGCGCTGCCGATACCCAGCTTTCCTCTTCGCTTCCCACCTAGGAAAAGCAGAAACGACCGGGCTTAGCTAGAGCCACACGGCACAGCTTCCCTCTGGCACCACGCACCGACCCACCTGCTTACGGCGCACAGCTCGCCTCCTGCGTCGCCCCTTCTGTGCCAAGCTGTCCCTCTGCACCTGAAATCAAGTTATTCAGCAAGTCACCCAGCAGCTCATCAACAGCTTGACCATTCCGCACGTCTGCTTTCTATTGCGCAATAGCATTCCAAGCTCTCGGGGAGTCTCCAAAACGCCTGCGCGGGGACCCTCCACTCCCCTGCCCACGGCTACTCCAGCCCAGATGACCGCACAACCTCTGCCTACGCAATTTAACGCGTCAGCAGATTAGCCGGGGACTCCCAGAGCCCCGTCCACCCACCCCGGACTCCACGCGTCCCGGCAGAGCAGCTCCGAGCCAAACGCGCACCCGCGCGGACAGACGCTCCGCAGAACGTTATCGACCACACGACGGCCACAGCACCAAAAACGCTCCACAACGAAAACGACACTCCGAGACCAGACAGGCATCCATCCAAAGAATCTACGGGGAGGCAGCGGTGAGGCCAGGAGCCTCTCCTACAACCCCAAATGAAAAAGGAGCCCAACGTCACGGCTCCTGACGAGACGGCGGCACCGCCGCAACCCAGCAGAGACGGCGCAACCAAACGAGAAGCTGCTGCAACGCCTAAGAACTTCTTCCCAGCATCTTGAAGTGCCAGTCCCCGAGACTGGAAGGGTAGAGAGCACAGCTGCCGGCACAGCCCAGGACAACGCCACAAACACCACCGACCAGAAACGACCGAAACGCAAGAACCCTCTACGCTTTCGGCTGCTGATACCAGAAAACCAGCGCCCAACTGGCGCTACGCCAGTCGGCACCGGGGTTCCAGATCCCGGGACGGCACCCGAGACGCCTTTCGTGTCCCTCGAACGCAACGAGACCCCAGGATCGTCTGACAGGCGCAAGGCAGGCGTCCCGAACTACACCACAACGCAGACACAGGCTGGAGCTGCCCTGCCCGGCACACGCTGGCGTCGCACTGGAAAGGTCCCCGGGCCCTTCACCTGCCCAAAGGGGACTGTTCCTGGATAGCCCTTGCCCCGAACAGAACTTTACCCCCCTCCCTGCGCTTCCCAGCCCCTTCCCAGCCGCCCAGCCTCCACTTAGCTTTCAGAGGGCCAAGAGACCGAATCCATCTTCAACGGATGAAAACGCCACGTGCGCCGACAGGGATATTCCAGCATCGCCGGCTTCCTCCTCAACATCTACAGCAACACAGGAAAACACACGCTGACTAAGCAGAGCAAACACACAGTATAAAGGCACAAGGCACATCTTCCCTCTGACACCACGCACCGCCCCACCTGCTTACAGTGCTCGGCTCGCCTCTTTTCTCACTCTTTCTTGCCAAGTTGTCCCTCTGCCTACAACCTTTGCCTACACGATAACA
The DNA here is from genome assembly GCF_964273445.1 of Streptopelia decaocto. NCBI lineage: Eukaryota > Metazoa > Chordata > Aves > Columbiformes > Columbidae > Streptopelia > Streptopelia decaocto. The sequence continues at coordinate 61,212 of NW_028117180.1, read as the reverse complement.
GACACGGGCTGGAGCTGCCCCGCCGTGCACAAGCTGGCATCAGTCCGTAAAGTTCCCTGGACCCTTTAGCTGCCCAAAGGGCACTGTTCCTGGACGGCCTTTGCCCCTATGAGAGCTTTAAACCCCCTCCATGCAATTCCCAGCCCCTCCCCAGCCCTCGAGCCTCCGCTTACCTGTCAGAGGGCCAAGGGGCTGCATCAATCTGCAGAGAAAAACACCACGTGCACTAGTAAGCATCTTCCTGCATTGCCCAATTCCTCTTCAACATCTGCAGTAACACAAGAAAACACACACTCACTTAGCAGAGACAACGCACATTATAAAGGCACACAGCACATCTTCCCGCTGACACCACGCAACAACCCACCTGCTTACGGCGCACAGCTCGCCTCCTGCGTCGCCCCTTCTGTGCCAAGTTGTCCCTCTGCACCTGAAATCAAGTTATTCAACAAGTCACCCAGATGCTCATCAACAGCTTGACCATTCCACAGGTCTGCTTTCTGTTTAGGAATCCCACCAGAAGCTCGAATTGAGTCTCTAAAACACTGCGGAAGGGACAGTCCGCTCCCCTGCCCACAGCTACTCCATCCCAGACGACTGCACCACCTTTGCCTGCGCAGTTTAACACGTCAACAGATCAACCGTGCACCCCTAGAGCTCCGTCCACCCACCCCTGACTCCACGCCTCCGGGCAGAGCAGCTCCTAGCCAAAGGTGCACCTGCGCAGACAGTCGCACCTCAGAACGTTATCGACAACACATCAACAGCGCCAAAAACGCTCTATAAAAGCAACGACTCCAAACCAGAGACTGCATCGATCAAAAGAACCTGCAGGGAGGCAGCGGTGAGGCGAGGAGTCTCTACTGCAACCCCAGAAAAAAATAAGAGCCGAACGGCACGGCCCCTTAGGAGACGGCGGCGCTGGCGCAAACACACAGAGAGGGCGGCACGGCTTAAAAACTTCAAGATGCTGGGAAGAAGTGCCAGTCCCTGAGACTGGATGGGTAGAGAGCAGAGCTGCCGACGCAGCCCTCAATGACAACATAAAACACCACCGACCAGAAACGTCCCAAACGCAAGGACCTGCCACGCTTTCGGCTGCTGATACCAGAAAACCAGCGCCCCATTGGCGCTACGCCAGTCGGAACCGGGATTCCAGATCCCGGGACGGCACCCGAGACGCCTTTCGTGTCCCTCGAACGCAACGAGACACCAGGATCGTCTGACAGGCGCAAGGCAGGCGTCCCGAACTACACCACAACGCAGGCACAGGCTGGAGCTGCCCTGCCCGGCACACGCTGGCGTCGCACTGGAAAGGTCCCCGGGCCCTTTACCCGCGCCAAGGGGACGGTTCCTGGACGGCCCTTGCCCTTATCAGAACTAAACCCACCGTCCCTGCGATTCCCAGCCCCTTGCCAGCCCTCGTGCCTCCACTTAGCTTTCAGAGGACCAAGGGACCGAACCCGTCTTCAACAGAGGAAAACGCCACGTGCGCGAACGGCCGTCTTCCTGCATCGCCGGGTTCCTCTTCAGCGTCTGCAGGAACACGAGAAAACGCACGCTCGCTAAGGCGTGCCAGCACACGGCGTCGTGGGGTAAACGCCGACCCCTTCCGCAACACCCACCTCCTGCTAAGTTCCACGGCGTTCCGTTCGGCGCGTCGTGCCGCGGGCGCGGTCACCAACCCTGGTCGCTCGTGACGCCTAAGACGGCGAGAAGCAAAAGAACTGTAGCGCCTGGAACGAGTCCCCGGCCGCAAACGCTCCTCCTCGCCCCTAGCCCGGCTCACCTCAAATGCTCCTCCCAGGCCAAAGGGCCCACAAAGCGCCTGCAAAGAGAGAAGGAAGCGCTGAACCGAGTCACCGGGCAATACCGGGCTCCTCAACACCCACCGCCGCCTCACCTTCTCGGCTGCCGGCCGGCGTGCGGCTTCGCCCCTCCCAGCTCGTCTGCGGCACCTGCAAAACCAGAGGCACGCGCTCGGACGCCGCCCGAAAACACAGCCTGCCGCAGACGCCCCCATCTCGCCCTCCCTTACCGGGGCCGCTCGCCCACCCGGCCGCCCTTGCTTTTGGCTGCCACGCTGTTGACCACGAAGACGCTCAGCTACCGCCTGTAAAACACAACCAAAGGACGCTCAGACCTGCACCAGCAACACGGCACCTGAAACGAGCTGCCGCTTCAGCCCAGCACTCCGTGCTCACCTTGCCCCAGGACCTGCGCTGCCGATACCCAGCTTTCCTCTTCGCTTCCCACCTAGGAAAAGCAGAAACGACCGGGCTTAGCTAGAGCCACACGGCACAGCTTCCCTCTGGCACCACGCACCGACCCACCTGCTTACGGCGCACAGCTCGCCTCCTGCGTCGCCCCTTCTGTGCCAAGCTGTCCCTCTGCACCTGAAATCAAGTTATTCAGCAAGTCACCCAGCAGCTCATCAACAGCTTGACCATTCCGCACGTTTGCTTTCTATTGCACAATAGCATTCCAAGCTCTCGGGGAGTCTCCAAAACGCCTGCGCGGGGACCCTCCACTCCCCTGCCCACGGCTACTCCAGCCCAGATGACCGCGCAACCTCTGCCTACGCAATTTAACGCGTCAGCAGATTAGCCGGGGACTCCCAGAGCCCCGTCCACCCACCCCGGACTCCACGCGTCCCGGCAGAGCAGCTCCGAGCCAAACGCGCACCCGCGCGGACAGACGCTCCGCAGAACGTTATCGACCACACGACGGCCACAGCACCAAAAATGCTCCACAACGAAAACGACACTCCGAGACCAGACAGGCATCCATCCAAAGAATCTACGGGGAGGCAGCGGTGAGGCCAGGAGCCTCTCCTACAACCCCAAATGAAAAAGGAGCCCAACGTCACGGCTCCTGACGAGACGGCGGCACCGCCGCAACCCAGCAGAGACGGCGCAACCAAACGAGAAGCTGCTGCAACGCCTAAGAACTTCTTCCCAGCATCTTGAAGTGCCAGTCCCCGAGACTGGAAGGGTAGAGAGCACAGCTGCCGGCACAGCCCAGGACAACGCCACAAACACCACCGACCAGAAACGACCGAAACGCAAGAACCCTCTACGCTTTCGGCTGCTGATACCAGAAAACCAGCGCCCAACTGGCGCTACGCCAGTCGGCACCGGGGTTCCAGATCCCGGGACGGCACCCGAGACGCCTTTCGTGTCCCTCGAACACAACGAGACCCCAGGATCGTCTGACAGGCGCAAGGCAGGCGTCCCGAACTACACCACAACGCAGACACAGGCTGGAGCTGCCCTGCCCGGCACACGCTGGCGTCGCACTGGAAAGGTCCCCGGGCCCTTCACCTGCCCAAAGGGGACTGTTCCTGGATAGCCCTTGCCCCGAACAGAACTTTACCCCCCTCCCTGCGCTTCCCAGCCCCTTCCCAGCCGCCCAGCCTCCACTTAGCTTTCAGAGGGCCAAGAGACCGAATCCATCTTCAACGGATGAAAACGCCACGTGCGCCGACAGGGATATTCCAGCATCGCCGGCTTCCTCCTCAACATCTACAGCAACACAGGAAAACACACGCTGACTAAGCAGAGCAAACACACAGTATAAAGGCACAAGGCACATCTTCCCTCTGACACCACGCACCGCCCCACCTGCTTACAGTGCTCGGCTCGCCTCTTTTCTCACTCTTTCTTGCCAAGTTGTCCCTCTGCCTACAACCTTTGCCTACACGATAACAGACACGGGCTGGAGCTGCCCCGCCGTGCACAAGCTGGCATCAGTCCGTAAAGTTCCCTGGACCCTTTAGCTGCCCAAAGGGCACTGTTCCTGGACGGCCTTTGCCCCTATGAGAGCTTTAAACCCCCTCCATGCAATTCCCAGCCCCTCCCCAGCCCTCAAACCTCCGCTTACCTGTCAGAGGGCCAAGGGGCTGCATCAATCTGCAGAGAAAAACACCACGTGCACTAGTAAGCATCTTCCTGCATTGCCCAATTCCTCTTCAACATCTGCAGTAACACAAGAAAACACACACTCACTTAGCAGAGACAACGCACATTATAAAGGCACACAGCACATCTTCCCGCTGACACCACGCAACAACCCACCTGCTTACGGCGCACAGCTCGCCTCCTGCGTCGCCCCTTCTGTGCCAAGTTGTCCCTCTGCACCTGAAATCAAGTTATTCAACAAGTCACCCAGATGCTCATCAACAGCTTGACCATTCCACAGGTCTGCTTTCTGTTTAGGAATCCCACCAGAAGCTCGAATTGAGTCTCTAAAACACTGCGGAAGGGACAGTCCGCTCCCCTGCCCACAGCTACTCCATCCCAGACGACTGCACCACCTTTGCCTGCGCAGTTTAACACGTCAACAGATCAACCGTGCACCCCTAGAGCTCCGTCCACCCACCCCTGACTCCACGCCTCCGGGCAGAGCAGCTCCTAGCCAAAGGTGCACCTGCGCAGACAGTCGCACCTCAGAACGTTATCGACAACACATCAACAGCGCCAAAAACGCTCTATAAAAGCAACGACTCCAAACCAGAGACTGCATCGATCAAAAGAACCTGCAGGGAGGCAGCGGTGAGGCGAGGAGTCTCTACTGCAACCCCAGAAAAAAATAAGAGCCGAACGGCACGGCCCCTTAGGAGACGGCGGCGCTGGCGCAAACACACAGAGAGGGCGGCACGGCTTAAAAACTTCAAGATGCTGGGAAGAAGTGCCAGTCCCTGAGACTGGATGGGTAGAGAGCAGAGCTGCCGACGCAGCCCTCAATGACACCATAAAACACCACCGACCAGAAACGTCCCAAACGCAAGGACCTGCCACGCTTTCAGCTGCTGATACCAGAAAACCAGCGCCCAATTGGCGCTACGCCAGTCGGAACCGGGATTCCAGATCCCGGGACGGCACCCGAGACGCCTTGCGTGTCCCTCGAACGCAACGAGACCCCAGGATCGTCTGACAGGCGCAAGGCAGGCGTCCCGAACTACACCACAACGCAGGCACAGGCTGGAGCTGCCCTGCCCGGCACACGCTGGCGTCGCACTGGAAAGATCCCCGGGCCCTTTACCCGCGCCAAGGGGACGGTTCCTGGACGGCCCTTGCCCTTATCAGAACTAAACCCACCGTCCCTGCGATTCCCAGCCCCTTGCCAGCCCTCGTGCCTCCACTTAGCTTTCAGAGGGCCAAGGGACCGAACCCGTCTTCAACAGAGGAAAACGCCACGTGCGCGAACGGCCGTCTTCCTGCATCGCCGGGTTCCTCTTCAGCGTCTGCAGGAACACGAGAAAACGCACGCTCGCTAAGGCGTGCCAGCACACGGCGTCGTGGGGTAAACGCCGACCCCTTCCGCAACACCCACCTCCTGCTAAGTTCCACGGCGTTCCGTTCGGCGCGTCGTGCCGCGGGCGCGGTCACCAACCCTGGTCGCTCGTGACGCCTAAGACGGCGAGAAGCAAAAGAACTGTAGCGCCTGGAACGAGTCCCCGGCCGCAAACGCTCCTCCTCGCCCCTAGCCCGGCTCACCTCAAATGCTCCTCCCAGGCCAAAGGGCCCACAAAGCGCCTGCAAAGAGAGAAGGAAGCGCTGAACCGAGTCACCGGGCAATACCGGGCTCCTCAACACCCACCGCCGCCTCACCTTCTCGGCTGCCGGCCGGCGTGCGGCTTCGCCCCTCCCAGCTCGTCTGCGGCACCTGCAAAACCAGAGGCACGCGCTCGGACGCCGCCCGAAAACACAGCCTGCCGCAGACGCCCCCATCTCGCCCTCCCTTACCGGGGCCGCTCGCCCACCCGGCCGCCCTTGCTTTTGGCTGCCACGCTGTTGACCACGAAGACGCTCAGCTACCGCCTGTAAAACACAACCAAAGGACGCTCAGACCTGCACCAGCAACACGGCACCTGAAACGAGCTGCCGCTTCAGCCCAGCACTCCGTGCTCACCTTGCCCCAGGACCTGCGCTGCCGATACCCAGCTTTCCTCTTCGCTTCCCACCTAGGAAAAGCAGAAACGACCGGGCTTAGCTAGAGCCACACGGCACAGCTTCCCTCTGGCACCACGCACCGACCCACCTGCTTACGGCGCACAGCTCGCCTCCTGCGTCGCCCCTTCTGTGCCAAGCTGTCCCTCTGCACCTGAAATCAAGTTATTCAGCAAGTCACCCAGCAGCTCATCAACAGCTTGACCATTCCGCACGTCTGCTTTCTATTGCGCAATAGCATTCCAAGCTCTCGGGGAGTCTCCAAAACGCCTGCGCGGGGACCCTCCACTCCCCTGCCCACGGCTACTCCAGCCCAGATGACCGCGCAACCTCTGCCTACGCAATTTAACGCGTCAGCAGATTAGCCGGGGACTCCCAGAACCCCGTCCACCCACCCCGGACTCCACGCGTCCCGGCAGAGCAGCTCCGAGCCAAACGCGCACCCGCGCGGACAGACGCTCCGCAGAACGTTATCGACCACATGACGGCCACAGCACCAAAAACGCTCCACAACGAAAACGACACTCCGAGACCAGACAGGCATCCATCCAAAGAATCTACGGGGAGGCAGCGGTGAGGCCAGGAGCCTCTCCTACAACCCCAAATGAAAAAGGAGCCCAACGTCACGGCTCCTGACGAGACGGCGGCACCGCCGCAACCCAGCAGAGACGGCGCAACCAAACGAGAAGCTGCTGCAACGCCTAAGAACTTCTTCCCAGCATCTTGAAGTGCCAGTCCCTGAGACTGGAAGGGTAGAGAGCACAGCTGCCGGCACAGCCCAGGACAACGCCACAAACACCACCAACCAGAAACGACCGAAACGCAAGAACCCTCTACGCTTTCGGCTGCTGATACCAGAAAACCAGCGCCCCATTGGCGCTACGCCAGTCGGAACCGGGATTCCAGATCCCGGGACGGCACCCGAGACGCCTTTCGTGTCCCTCGAAAGCAACGAGACACCAGGATCGTCTGACAGGCGCAAGGCAGGCGTCCCGAACTACACCACAACGCAGGCACAGGCTGGAGCTGCCCTGCCCGGCACACGCTGGCGTCACACTGGAAAGGTCCCCGGGCCCTTTACCCGCGCCAAGGGGACGGTTCCTGGACGGCCCTTGCCCTTATCAGAACTAAACCCACCGTCCCTGCGATTCCCAGCCCCTTGCCAGCCCTCGTGCCTCCACTTAGCTTTCAGAGGGCCAAGGGACCGAACCCGTCTTCAACAGAGGAAAACGCCACGTGCACGAACGGCCGTCTTCCTGCATCGCCGGGTTCCTCTTCAGCGTCTGCAGGAACACGAGAAAACGCACGCTCGCTAAGGCGTGCCAGCACACGGCGTCGTGGGGTAAACGCCGACCCCTTCCGCAACACCCACCTCCTGCTAAGTTCCACGGCGTTCCGTTCGGCGCGTCGTGCCGCGGGCGCGGTCACCAACCCTGGTCGCTCGTGACGCCTAAGACGGCGAGAAGCAAAAGAACTGTAGCGCCTGGAACGAGTCCCCGGCCGCAAACGCTCCTCCTCGCCCCTAGCCCGGCTCACCTCAAATGCTCCTCCCAGGCCAAAGGGCCCACAAAGCGCCTGCAAAGAGAGAAGGAAGCGCTGAACCGAGTCACCGGGCAATACCGGGCTCCTCAACACCCACCGCCGCCTCACCTTCTCGGCTGCCGGCCGGCGTGCGGCTTCGCCCCTCCCAGCTCGTCTGCGGCACCTGCAAAACCAGAGGCACGCGCTCGGACGCCACCCGAAAACACAGCCTGCCGCAGACGCCCCCATCTCGCCCTCCCTTACCGGGGCCGCTCACCCACCCGGCCGCCCTTGCTTTTGGCTGCCACGCTGTTGACCACGAAGACGCTCAGCTACCGCCTGTAAAACACAACCAAAGGACGCTCAGACCTGCACCAGCAACACGGCACCTGAAACGAGCTGCCGCTTCAGCCCAGCACTCCGTGCTCACCTTGCCCCAGGACCTGCGCTGCCGATACCCAGCTTTCCTCTTCGCTTCCCACCTAGGAAAAGCAGAAACGACCGGGCTTAGCTAGAGCCACACGGCACAGCTTCCCTCTGGCACCACGCACCGACCCACCTGCTTACGGCGCACAGCTCGCCTCCTGCGTCGCCCCTTCTGTGCCAAGCTGTCCCTCTGCACCTGAAATCAAGTTATTCAGCAAGTCACCCAGCAGCTCATCAACAGCTTGACCATTCCGCACGTCTGCTTTCTATTGCGCAATAGCATTCCAAGCTCTCGGGGAGTCTCCAAAACGCCTGCGCGGGGACCCTCCACTCCCCTGCCCACGGCTACTCCAGCCCAGATGACCGCACAACCTCTGCCTACGCAATTTAACGCGTCAGCAGATTAGCCGGGGACTCCCAGAGCCCCGTCCACCCACCCCGGACTCCACGCGTCCCGGCAGAGCAGCTCCGAGCCAAACGCGCACCCGCGCGGACAGACGCTCCGCAGAACGTTATCGACCACACGACGGCCACAGCACCAAAAACGCTCCACAACGAAAACGACACTCCGAGACCAGACAGGCATCCATCCAAAGAATCTACGGGGAGGCAGCGGTGAGGCCAGGAGCCTCTCCTACAACCCCAAATGAAAAAGGAGCCCAACGTCACGGCTCCTGACGAGACGGCGGCACCGCCGCAACCCAGCAGAGACGGCGCAACCAAACGAGAAGCTGCTGCAACGCCTAAGAACTTCTTCCCAGCATCTTGAAGTGCCAGTCCCCGAGACTGGAAGGGTAGAGAGCACAGCTGCCGGCACAGCCCAGGACAACGCCACAAACACCACCAACCAGAAACGACCGAAACGCAAGAACCCTCCACGCTTTCGGCTGCTGATACCAGAAAACCAGCGCCCAACTGGCGCTACGCCAGTCGGCACCGGGGTTCCAGATCCCGGGACGGCACCCGAGACGCCTTTCGTGTCCCTCGAACGCAACGAGACCCCAGGATCGTCTGACAGGCGCAAGGCAGGCGTCCCGAACTACACCACAACGCAGACACAGGCTGGAGCTGCCCTGCCCGGCACACGCTGGCGTCGCACTGGAAAGGTCCCCGGGCCCTTCACCTGCCCAAAGGGGACTGTTCCTGGATAGCCCTTGCCCCGAACAGAACTTTACCCCCCTCCCTGCGCTTCCCAGCCCCTTCCCAGCCGCCCAGCCTCCACTTAGCTTTCAGAGGGCCAAGAGACCGAATCCATCTTCAACGGATGAAAACGCCACGTGCGCCGACAGGGATATTCCAGCATCGCCGGCTTCCTCCTCAACATCTACAGCAACACAGGAAAACACACGCTGACTAAGCAGAGCAAACACACAGTATAAAGGCACAAGGCACATCTTCCCTCTGACACCACGCACCGCCCCACCTGCTTACAGTGCTCGGCTCGCCTCTTTTCTCACTCTTTCTTGCCAAGTTGTCCCTCTGCCTACAACCTTTGCCTACACGATAACAGACACGGGCTGGAGCTGCCCCGCCGTGCACAAGCTGGCATCAGTCCGTAAAGTTCCCTGGACCCTTTAGCTGCCCAAAGGGCACTGTTCCTGGACGGCCTTTGCCCCTATGAGAGCTTTAAACCCCCTCCATGCAATTCCCAGCCCCTCCCCAGCCCTCGAGCCTCCGCTTACCTGTCAGAGGGCCAAGGGGCTGCATCAATCTGCAGAGAAAAACACCACGTGCACTAGTAAGCATCTTCCTGCATTGCCCAATTCCTCTTCAACATCTGCAGTAACACAAGAAAACACACACTCACTTAGCAGAGACAACGCACATTATAAAGGCACACAGCACATCTTCCCGCTGACACCACGCAACAACCCACCTGCTTACGGCGCACAGCTCGCCTCCTGCGTCGCCCCTTCTGTGCCAAGTTGTCCCTCTGCACCTGAAATCAAGTTATTCAACAAGTCACCCAGATGCTCATCAACAGCTTGACCATTCCACAGGTCTGCTTTCTGTTTAGGAATCCCACCAGAAGCTCTAATTGAGTCTCTAAAACACTGCGGAAGGGACAGTCCGCTCCCCTGCCCACAGCTACTCCATCCCAGATGACTGCACCACCTTTGCCTGCGCAGTTTAACACGTCAACAGATCAACCGTGCACCCCTAGAGCTCCGTCCACCCACCCCTGACTCCACGCCTCCGGGCAGAGCAGCTCCTAGCCAAAGGTGCACCTGCGCAGACAGTCGCACCTCAGAACGTTATCGACAACACATCAACAGCGCCAAAAACGCTCTACAAAAGCAACGACTCCAAACCAGAGACTGCATCGATCAAAAGAACCTGCAGGGAGGCAGCGGTGAGGCGAGGAGTCTCTACTGCAACCCCAGAAAAAAATAAGAGCCGAACGGCACGGCCCCTTAGGAGACGGCGGCGCTGGCGCAAACACACAGAGAGGGCGGCACGGCTTAAAAACTTCAAGATGCTGGGAAGAAGTGCCAGTCCCTGAGACTGGATGGGTAGAGAGCAGAGCTGCCGACGCAGCCCTCAATGACACCATAAAACACCACCGACCAGAAACGTCCCAAACGCAAGGACCTGCCACGCTTTCGGCTGCTGATACCAGAAAACCAGCGCCCAACTGGCGCTACGCCAGTCGGAACCGGGATTCCAGATCCCGGGACGGCACCCGAGACGCCTTTCGTGTCCCTCGAACGCAACGAGACCCCAGGATCGTCTGACAGGCGCAAGGCAGGCGTCCCGAACTACACCACAACGCAGGCACAGGCTGGAGCTGCCCTGCCCGGCACACGCTGGCGTCGCACTGGAAAGATCCCCGGGCCCTTTACCCGCGCCAAGGGGACGGTTCCTGGACGGCCCTTGCCCTTATCAGAACTAAACCCACCGTCCCTGCGATTCCCAGCCCCTTGCCAGCCCTCGTGCCTCCACTTAGCTTTCAGAGGGCCAAGGGACCGAACCCGTCTTCAACAGAGGAAAACGCCACGTGCGCGAACGGCCGTCTTCCTGCATCGCCGGGTTCCTCTTCAGCGTCTGCAGGAACACGAGAAAACGCACGCTCGCTAAGGCGTGCCAGCACACGGCGTCGTGGGGTAAACGCCGACCCCTTCCGCAACACCCACCTCCTGCTAAGTTCCACGGCGTTCCGTTCGGCGCGTCGTGCCGCGGGCGCGGTCACCAACCCTGGTCGCTCGTGACGCCTAAGACGGCGAGAAGCAAAAGAACTGTAGCGCCTGGAACGAGTCCCCGGCCGCAAACGCTCCTCCTCGCCCCTAGCCCGGCTCACCTCAAATGCTCCTCCCAGGCCAAAGGGCCCACAAAGCGCCTGCAAAGAGAGAAGGAAGCGCTGAACCGAGTCACCGGGCAATACCGGGCTCCTCAACACCCACCGCCGCCTCACCTTCTCGGCTGCCGGCCGGCGTGCGGCTTCGCCCCTCCCAGCTCGTCTGCGGCACCTGCAAAACCAGAGGCACGCGCTCGGACGCCGCCCGAAAACACAGCCTGCCGCAGACGCCCCCATCTCGCCCTCCCTTACCGGGGCCGCTCGCCCACCCGGCCGCCCTTGCTTTTGGCTGCCACGCTGTTGACCACGAAGACGCTCAGCTACCGCCTGTAAAACACAACCAAAGGACGCTCAGACCTGCACCAGCAACACGGCACCTGAAACGAGCTGCCGCTTCAGCCCAGCACTCCGTGCTCACCTTGCCCCAGGACCTGCGCTGCCGATACCCAGCTTTCCTCTTCGCTTCCCACCTAGGAAAAGCAGAAACGACCGGGCTTAGCTAGAGCCACACGGCACAGCTTCCCTCTGGCACCACGCACCGACCCACCTGCTTACGGCGCACAGCTCGCCTCCTGCGTCGCCCCTTCTGTGCCAAGCTGTCCCTCTGCACCTGAAATCAAGTTATTCAGCAAGTCACCCAGCAGCTCATCAACAGCTTGACCATTCCGCACGTCTGCTTTCTATTGCGCAATAGCATTCCAAGCTCTCGGGGAGTCTCCAAAACGCCTGCGCGGGGACCCTCCACTCCCCTGCCCACGGCTACTCCAGCCCAGATGACCGCACAACCTCTGCCTACGCAATTTAACGCGTCAGCAGATTAGCCGGGGACTCCCAGAGCCCCGTCCACCCACCCCGGACTCCACGCGTCCCGGCAGAGCAGCTCCGAGCCAAACGCGCACCCGCGCGGACAGACGCTCCGCAGAACGTTATCGACCACACGACGGCCACAGCACCAAAAACGCTCCACAACGAAAACGACACTCCGAGACCAGACAGGCATCCATCCAAAGAATCTACGGGGAGGCAGCGGTGAGGCCAGGAGCCTCTCCTACAACCCCAAATGAAAAAGGAGCCCAACGTCACGGCTCCTGACGAGACGGCGGCACCGCCGCAACCCAGCAGAGACGGCGCAACCAAACGAGAAGCTGCTGCAACGCCTAAGAACTTCTTCCCAGCATCTTGAAGTGCCAGTCCCCGAGACTGGAAGGGTAGAGAGCACAGCTGCCGGCACAGCCCAGGACAACGCCACAAACACCACCGACCAGAAACGACCGAAACGCAAGAACCCTCTACGCTTTCGGCTGCTGATACCAGAAAACCAGCGCCCAACTGGCGCTACGCCAGTCGGCACCGGGGTTCCAGATCCCGGGACGGCACCCGAGACGCCTTTCGTGTCCCTCGAACGCAACGAGACCCCAGGATCGTCTGACAGGCGCAAGGCAGGCGTCCCGAACTACACCACAACGCAGACACAGGCTGGAGCTGCCCTGCCCGGCACACGCTGGTGTCGCACTGGACAGGTCCCCGGGCCCTTCACCTGCCCAAAGGGGACTGTTCCTGGATAGCCCTTGCCCCGAACAGAACTTTACCCCCCTCCCTGCGCTTCCCAGCCCCTTCCCAGCCGCCCAGCCTCCACTTAGCTTTCAGAGGGCCAAGAGACCGAATCCATCTTCAACGGATGAAAACGCCACGTGCGCCGACAGGGATATTCCAGCATCGCCGGCTTCCTCCTCAACATCTACAGCAACACAGGAAAACACACGCTGACTAAGCAGAGCAAACACACAGTATAAAGGCACAAGGCACATCTTCCCTCTGACACCACGCACCGCCCCACCTGCTTACAGTGCTCGGCTCGCCTCTTTTCTCACTCTTTCTTGCCAAGTTGTCCCTCTGCCTACAACCTTTGCCTACACGATAACAGACACGGGCTGGAGCTGCCCCGCCGTGCACAAGCTGGCATCAGTCCGTAAAGTTCCCTGGACCCTTTAGCTGCCCAAAGGGCACTGTTCCTGGACGGCCTTTGCCCCTATGAGAGCTTTAAACCCCCTCCATGCAATTCCCAGCCCCTCCCCAGCCCTCGAGCCTCCGCTTACCTGTCAGAGGGCCAAGGGGCTGCATCAATCTGCAGAGAAAAACACCACGTGCACTAGTAAGCATCTTCCTGCATTGCCCAATTCCTCTTCAACATCTGCAGTAACACAAGAAAACACACACTCACTTAGCAGAGACAACGCACATTATAAAGGCACACAGCACATCTTCCCGCTGACACCACGCAACAACCCACCTGCTTACGGCGCACAGCTCGCCTCCTGCGTCGCCCCTTCTGTGCCAAGTTGTCCCTCTGCACCTGAAATCAAGTTATTCAACAAGTCACCCAGATGCTCATCAACAGCTTGACCATTCCACAGGTCTGCTTTCTGTTTAGGAATCCCACCAGAAGCTCGAATTGAGTCTCTAAAACACTGCGGAAGGGACAGTCCGCTCCCCTGCCCACAGCTACTCCATCCCAGACGACTGCACCACCTTTGCCTGCGCAGTTTAACACGTCAACAGATCAACCGTGCACCCCTAGAGCTCCGTCCACCCACCCCTGACTCCACGCCTCTGGGCAGAGCAGCTCCTAGCCAAAGGTGCACCTGCGCAGACAGTCGCACCTCAGAACGTTATCGACAACACATCAACAGCGCCAAAAACGCTCTATAAAAGCAACGACTCCAAACCAGAGACTGCATCGATCAAAAGAACCTGCAGGGAGGCAGCGGTGAGGCGAGGAGTCTCTACTGCAACCCCAGAAAAAAATAAGAGCCGAACGGCACGGCCCCTTAGGAGACGGCGGCGCTGGCGCAAACACACAGAGAGGGCGGCACGGCTTAAAAACTTCAAGATGCTGGGAAGAAGTGCCAGTCCCTGAGACTGGATGGGTAGAGAGCAGAGCTGCCGACGCAGCCCTCAATGACAACATAAAACACCACCGACCAGAAACGTCCCAAACGCAAGGACCTGCCACGCTTTCGGCTGCTGATACCAGAAAACCAGCGCCCCATTGGCGCTACGCCAGTCGGAACCGGGATTCCAGATCCCGGGACGGCACCCGAGACGCCATTCGTGTCCCTCGAACGCAATGAGACCCCAGGATCGTCTGACAGGCGCAAGGCAGGCGTCCCGAACTACACCACAACGCAGCCACAGGCTGGAGCTGCCCTGCCCGGCACACGCTGGCGTCACACTGGAAAGGTCCCCGGGCCCTTTACCCGCGCCAAGGGGACGGTTCCTGGACGGCCCTTGCCCTTATCAGAACTAAACCCACCGTCCCTGCGATTCCCAGCCCCTTGCCAGCCCTCGTGCCTCCACTTAGCTTTCAGAGGGCCAAGGGACCGAACCCGTCTTCAACAGAGGAAAACGCCACGTGCACGAACGGCCATCTTCCTGCATCGCCGGGTTCCTCTTCAGTGTCTGCAGGAACACGAGAAAACGCACGCTCGCTAAGGCGTGCCAGCACACGGCGTCGTGGGGTAAACGCCGACCCCTTCCGCAACACCCACCTCCTGCTAAGTTCCACGGCGTTCCGTTCGGCGCGTCGTGCCGCGGGCGCGGTCACCAACCCTGGTCGCTCGTGACGCCTAAGACGGCGAGAAGCAAAAGAACTGTAGCGCCTGGAACGAGTCCCCGGCCGCAAACGCTCCTCCTCGCCCCTAGCCCGGCTCACCTCAAATGCTCCTCCCAGGCCAAAGGGCCCACAAAGCGCCTGCAAAGAGAGAAGGAAGCGCTGAACCGAGTCACCGGGCAATAGCGGGCTCCTCAACACCCACCGCCGCCTCACCTTCTCGGCTGCCGGCCGGCGTGCGGCTTCGCCCCTCCCAGCTCGTCTGCGGCACCTGCAAAACCAGAGGCACGCGCTCGGACGCCGCCCGAAAACACAGCCTGCCGCAGACGCCCCCATCTCGCCCTCCCTTACCGGGGCCGCTCGCCCACCCGGCCGCCCTTGCTTTTGGCTGCCACGCTGTTGACCACGAAGACGCTCAGCTACCGCCTGTAAAACACAACCAAAGGACGCTCAGACCTGCACCAGCAACACGGCACCTGAAACGAGCTGCCGCTTCAGCCCAGCACTCCGTGCTCACCTTGCCCCAGGACCTGCGCTGCCGATACCCAGCTTTCCTCTTCGCTTCCCACCTAGGAAAAGCAGAAACGACCGGGCTTAGCTAGAGCCACACGGCACAGCTTCCCTCTGGCACCACGCACCGACCCACCTGCTTACGGCGCACAGCTCGCCTCCTGCGTCGCCCCTTCTGTGCCAAGCTGTCCCTCTGCACCTGAAATCAAGTTATTCAGCAAGTCACCCAGCAGCTCATCAACAGCTTGACCATTCCGCACGTCTGCTTTCTATTGCGCAATAGCATTCCAAGCTCTCGGGGAGTCTCCAAAACGCCTGCGCGGGGACCCTCCACTCCCCTGCCCACGGCTACTCCAGCCCAGATGACCGCACAACCTCTGCCTACGCAATTTAACGCGTCAGCAGATTAGCCGGGGACTCCCAGAGCCCCGTCCACCCACCCCGGACTCCACGCGTCCCGGCAGAGCAGCTCCGAGCCAAACGCGCACCCGCGCGGACAGACGCTCCGCAGAACGTTATCGACCACACGACGGCCACAGCACCAAAAACGCTCCACAACGAAAACGAAACTCCGAGACCAGACAGGCATCCATCCAAAGAATCTACGGGGAGGCAGCGGTGAGGCCAGGAGCCTCTCCTACAACCCCAAATGAAAAAGGAGCCCAACGTCACGGCTCCTGACGAGACGGCGGCACCGCCGCAACCCAGCAGAGACGGCGCAACCAAACGAGAAGCTGCTGCAACGCCTAAGAACTTCTTCCCAGCATCTTGAAGTGCCAGTCCCCGAGACTGAAAGGGTAGAGAGCACAGCTGCCGGCACAGCCCAGGACAACGCCACAAACACCACCGACCAGAAACGACCGAAACGCAAGAACCCTCCACGCTTTCGGCTGCTGATACCAGAAAACCAGCGCCCAACTGGCGCTACGCCAGTCGGCACCGGGGTTCCAGATCCCGGGACGGCACCCGAGACGCCTTTCGTGTCCCTCGAACGCAACGAGACCCCAGGATCGTCTGACAGGCGCAAGGCAGGCGTCCCGAACTACACCACAACGCAGACACAGGCTGGAGCTGCCCTGCCCGGCACACGCTGGCGTCGCACTGGAAAGGTCCCCGGGCCCTTCACCTGCCCAAAGGGGACTGTTCCTGGATAGCCCTTGCCCCGAACAGAACTTTACCCCCCTCCCTGCGCTTCCCAGCCCCTTCCCAGCCGCCCAGCCTCCACTTAGCTTTCAGAGGGCCAAGAGACCGAATCCATCTTCAACGGATGAAAACGCCACGTGCGCCGACAGGGATATTCCAGCATCGCCGGCTTCCTCCTCAACATCTACAGCAACACAGGAAAACACACGCTGACTAAGCAGAGCAAACACACAGTATAAAGGCACAAGGCACATCTTCCCTCTGACACCACGCACCGCCCCACCTGCTTACAGTGCTCGGCTCGCCTCTTTTCTCACTCTTTCTTGCCAAGTTGTCCCTCTGCCTACAACCTTTGCCTACACGATAACAGACACGGGCTGGAGCTGCCCCGCCGTGCACAAGCTGGCATCACTACGTAAAGTTCCCTGGACCCTTTAGCTGCCCAAAGGGCACTGTTCCTGGACGGCCTTTGCCCCTATGAGAGCTTTAAACCCCCTCCATGCAATTCCCAGCCCCTCCCCAGCCCTCGAGCCTCCGCTTACCTGTCAGAGGGCCAAGGGGCTGCATCAATCTGCAGAGAAAAACACCACGTGCACTAGTAAGCATCTTCCTGCATTGCCCAATTCCTCTTCAACATCTGCAGTAACACAAGAAAACACACACTCACTTAGCAGAGACAACGCACATTATAAAGGCACACAGCACATCTTCCCGCTGACACCACGCAACAACCCACCTGCTTACGGCGCACAGCTCGCCTCCTGCGTCGCCCCTTCTGTGCCAAGTTGTCCCTCTGCACCTGAAATCAAGTTATTCAACAAGTCACCCAGATGCTCATCAACAGCTTGACCATTCCACAGGTCTGCTTTCTGTTTAGGAATCCCACCAGAAGCTCTAATTGAGTCTCTAAAACACTGCGGAAGGGACAGTCCGCTCCCCTGCCCACAGCTACTCCATCCCAGATGACTGCACCACCTTTGCCTGCGCAGTTTAACACGTCAACAGATCAACCGTGCACCCCTAGAGCTCCGTCCACCCACCCCTGACTCCACGCCTCCGGGCAGAGCAGCTCCTAGCCAAAGGTGCACCTGCGCAGACAGTCGCACCTCAGAACGTTATCGACAACACATCAACAGCGCCAAAAACGCTCTATAAAAGCAACGACTCCAAACCAGAGACTGCATCGATCAAAAGAACCTGCAGGGAGGCAGCGGTGAGGCGAGGAGTCTCTACTGCAACCCCAGAAAAAAATAAGAGCCGAACGGCACGGCCCCTTAGGAGACGGCGGCGCTGGCGCAAACACACAGAGAGGGCGGCACGGCTTAAAAACTTCAAGATGCTGGGAAGAAGTGCCAGTCCCTGAGACTGGATGGGTAGAGAGCAGAGCTGCCGACGCAGCCCTCAATGACACCATAAAACACCACCGACCAGAAACGTCCCAAACGCAAGGACCTGCCACGCTTTCGGCTGCTGATACCAGAAAACCAGCGCCCAATTGGCGCTACGCCAGTCGGAACCGGGATTCCAGATCCCGGGACGGCACCCGAGACGCCTTTCGTGTCCCTCGAAAGCAACGAGACACCAGGATCGTCTGACAGGCGCAAGGCAGGCGTCCCGAACTACACCACAACGCAGGCACAGGCTGGAGCTGCCCTGCCCGGCACACGCTGGCGTCACACTGGAAAGGTCCCCGGGCCCTTTACCCGCGCCAAGGGGACGGTTCCTGGACGGCCCTTGCCCTTATCAGAACTAAACCCACCGTCCCTGCGATTCCCAGCCCCTTGCCAGCCCTCGTGCCTCCACTTAGCTTTCAGAGGGCCAAGGGACCGAACCCGTCTTCAACAGAGGAAAACGCCACGTGCGCGAACGGCCGTCTTCCTGCATCGCCGGGTTCCTCTTCAGCGTCTGCAGGAACACGAGAAAACGCACGCTCGCTAAGGCGTGCCAGCACACGGCGTCGTGGGGTAAACGCCGACCCCTTCCGCAACACCCACCTCCTGCTAAGTTCCACGGCGTTCCGTTCGGCGCGTCGTGCCGCGGGCGCGGTCACCAACCCTGGTCGCTCGTGACGCCTAAGACGGCGAGAAGCAAAAGAACTGTAGCGCCTGGAACGAGTCCCCGGCCGCAAACGCTCCTCCTCGCCCCTAGCCCGGCTCACCTCAAATGCTCCTCCCAGGCCAAAGGGCCCACAAAGCGCCTGCAAAGAGAGAAGGAAGCGCTGAACCGAGTCACCGGGCAATAGCGGGCTCCTCAACACCCACCGCCGCCTCACCTTCTCGGCTGCCGGCCGGCGTGCGGCTTCGCCCCTCCCAGCTCGTCTGCGGCACCTGCAAAACCAGAGGCACGCGCTCGGACGCCGCCCGAAAACACAGCCTGCCGCAGACGCCCCCATCTCGCCCTCCCTTACCGGGGCCGCTCACCCACCCGGCCGCCCTTGCTTTTGGCTGCCACGCTGTTGACCACGAAGACGCTCAGCTACCGCCTGTAAAACACAACCAAAGGACGCTCAGACCTGCACCAGCAACACGGCACCTGAAACGAGCTGCCGCTTCAGCCCAGCACTCCGTGCTCACCTTGCCCCAGGACCTGCGCTGCCGATACCCAGCTTTCCTCTTCGCTTCCCACCTAGGAAAAGCAGAAACGACCGGGCTTAGCTAGAGCCACACGGCACAGCTTCCCTCTGGCACCACGCACCGACCCACCTGCTTACGGCGCACAGCTCGCCTCCTGCGTCGCCCCTTCTGTGCCAAGCTGTCCCTCTGCACCTGAAATCAAGTTATTCAGCAAGTCACCCAGCAGCTCATCAACAGCTTGACCATTCCGCACGTCTGCTTTCTATTGCGCAATAGCATTCCAAGCTCTCGGGGAGTCTCCAAAACGCCTGCGCGGGGACCCTCCACTCCCCTGCCCACGGCTACTCCAGCCCAGATGACCGCACAACCTCTGCCTACGCAATTTAACGCGTCAGCAGATTAGCCGGGGACTCCCAGAGCCCCGTCCACCCACCCCGGACTCCACGCGTCCCGGCAGAGCAGCTCCGAGCCAAACGCGCACCCGCGCGGACAGACGCTCCGCAGAACGTTATCGACCACACGACGGCCACAGCACCAAAAACGCTCCACAACGAAAACGACACTCCGAGACCAGACAGGCATCCATCCAAAGAATCTACGGGGAGGCAGCGGTGAGGCCAGGAGCCTCTCCTACAACCCCAAATGAAAAAGGAGCCCAACGTCACGGCTCCTGACGAGACGGCGGCACCGCCGCAACCCAGCAGAGACGGCGCAACCAAACGAGAAGCTGCTGCAACGCCTAAGAACTTCTTCCCAGCATCTTGAAGTGCCAGTCCCCGAGACTGGAAGGGTAGAGAGCACAGCTGCCGGCACAGCCCAGGACAACGCCACAAACACCACCGACCAGAAACGACCGAAACGCAAGAACCCTCTACGCTTTCGGCTGCTGATACCAGAAAACCAGCGCCCAACTGGCGCTACGCCAGTCGGCACCGGGGTTCCAGATCCCGGGACGGCACCCGAGACGCCTTTCGTGTCCCTCGAACGCAACGAGACACCAGGATCGTCTGACAGGCGCAAGGCAGGCGTCCCGAACTACACCACAACGCAGACACAGGCTGGAGCTGCCCTGCCCGGCACACGCTGGCGTCGCACTGGAAAGGTCCCCGGGCCCTTCACCTGCCCAAAGGGGACTGTTCCTGGATAGCCCTTGCCCCGAACAGAACTTTACCCCCCTCCCTGCGCTTCCCAGCCCCTTCCCAGCCGCCCAGCCTCCACTTAGCTTTCAGAGGGCCAAGAGACCGAATCCATCTTCAACGGATGAAAACGCCACGTGCGCCGACAGGGATATTCCAGCATCGCCGGCTTCCTCCTCAACATCTACAGCAACACAGGAAAACACACGCTGACTAAGCAGAGCAAACACACAGTATAAAGGCACAAGGCACATCTTCCCTCTGACACCACGCACCGCCCCACCTGCTTACAGTGCTCGGCTCGCCTCTTTTCTCACTCTTTCTTGCCAAGTTGTCCCTCTGCCTACAACCTTTGCCTACACGATAACAGACACGGGCTGGAGCTGCCCCGCCGTGCACAAGCTGGCATCACTACGTAAAGTTCCCTGGACCCTTTAGCTGCCCAAAGGGCACTGTTCCTGGACGGCCTTTGCCCCTATGAGAGCTTTAAACCCCCTCCATGCAATTCCCAGCCCCTCCCCAGCCCTCGAGCCTCCGCTTACCTGTCAGAGGGCCAAGGGGCTGCATCAATCTGCAGAGAAAAACACCACGTGCACTAGTAAGCATCTTCCTGCATTGCCCAATTCCTCTTCAACATCTGCAGTAACACAAGAAAACACACACTCACTTAGCAGAGACAACGCACATTATAAAGGCACACAGCACATCTTCCCGCTGACACCACGCAACAACCCACCTGCTTACGGCGCACAGCTCGCCTCCTGCGTCGCCCCTTCTGTGCCAAGTTGTCCCTCTGCACCTGAAATCAAGTTATTCAACAAGTCACCCAGATGCTCATCAACAGCTTGACCATTCCACAGGTCTGCTTTCTGTTTAGGAATCCCACCAGAAGCTCTAATTGAGTCTCTAAAACACTGCGGAAGGGACAGTCCGCTCCCCTGCCCACAGCTACTCCATCCCAGATGACTGCACCACCTTTGCCTGCGCAGTTTAACACGTCAACAGATCAACCGTGCACCCCTAGAGCTCCGTCCACCCACCCCTGACTCCACGCCTCCGGGCAGAGCAGCTCCTAGCCAAAGGTGCACCTGCGCAGACAGTCGCACCTCAGAACGTTATCGACAACACATCAACAGCGCCAAAAACGCTCTATAAAAGCAACGACTCCAAACCAGAGACTGCATCGATCAAAAGAACCTGCAGGGAGGCAGCGGTGAGGCGAGGAGTCTCTACTGCAACCCCAGAAAAAAATAAGAGCCGAACGGCACGGCCCCTTAGGAGACGGCGGCGCTGGCGCAAACACACAGAGAGGGCGGCACGGCTTAAAAACTTCAAGATGCTGGGAAGAAGTGCCAGTCCCTGAGACTGGATGGGTAGAGAGCAGAGCTGCCGACGCAGCCCTCAATGACACCATAAAACACCACCGACCAGAAACGTCCCAAACGCAAGGACCTGCCACGCTTTCGGCTGCTGATACCAGAAAACCAGCGCCCCATTGGCGCTACGCCAGTCGGAACCGGGATTCCAGATCCCGGGACGGCACCCGAGACGCCTTTCGTGTCCCTCGAACGCAACGAGACCCCAGGATCGTCTGACAGGCGCAAGGCAGGCGTCCCGAACTACACCACAACGCAGGCACAGTCTGGAGCTGCCCTGCCCGGCACACGCTGGCGTCGCACTGGAAAGATCCCCGGGCCCTTTACCCGCGCCAAGGGGACGGTTCCTGGACGGCCCTTGCCCTTATCAGAACTAAACCCACCGTCCCTGCGATTCCCAGCCCCTTGCCAGCCCTCGTGCCTCCACTTAGCTTTCAGAGGGCCAAGGGACCGAACCCGTCTTCAACAGAGGAAAACGCCACGTGCGCGAACGGCCGTCTTCCTGCATCGCCGGGTTCCTCTTCAGCGTCTGCAGGAACACGAGAAAACGCACGCTCGCTAAGGCGTGCCAGCACATGGCGTCGTGGGGTAAACGCCGACCCCTTCCGCAACACCCACCTCCTGCTAAGTTCCACGGCGTTCCGTTCGGCGCGTCGTGCCGCGGGCGCGGTCACCAACCCTGGTCGCTCGTGACGCCTAAGACGGCGAGAAGCAAAAGAACTGTAGCGCCTGGAACGAGTCCCCGGCCGCAAACGCTCCTCCTCGCCCCTAGCCCGGCTCACCTCAAATGCTCCTCCCAGGCCAAAGGGCCCACAAAGCGCCTGCAAAGAGAGAAGGAAGCGCTGAACCGAGTCACCGGGCAATACCGGGCTCCTCAACACCCACCGCCGCCTCACCTTCTCGGCTGCCGGCCGGCGTGCGGCTTCGCCCCTCCCAGCTCGTCTGCGGCACCTGCAAAACCAGAGGCACACGCTCGGACGCCGCCCGAAAACACAGCCTGCCGCAGACGCCCCCATCTCGCCCTCCCTTACCGGGGCCGCTCGCCCACCCGGCCGCCCTTGCTTTTGGCTGCCACGCTGTTGACCACGAAGACGCTCAGCTACCGCCTGTAAAACACAACCAAAGGACGCTCAGACCTGCACCAGCAACACGGCACCTGAAACGAGCTGCCGCTTCAGCCCAGCACTCCGTGCTCACCTTGCCCCAGGACCTGCGCTGCCGATACCCAGCTTTCCTCTTCGCTTCCCACCTAGGAAAAGCAGAAACGACCGGGCTTAGCTAGAGCCACACGGCACAGCTTCCCTCTGGCACCACGCACCGACCCACCTGCTTACGGCGCACAGCTCGCCTCCTGCGTCGCCCCTTCTGTGCCAAGCTGTCCCTCTGCACCTGAAATCAAGTTATTCAGCAAGTCACCCAGCAGCTCATCAACAGCTTGACCATTCCGCACGTCTGCTTTCTATTGCGCAATAGCATTCCAAGCTCTCGGGGAGTCTCCAAAACGCCTGCGCGGGGACCCTCCACTCCCCTGCCCACGGCTACTCCAGCCCAGATGACCGCACAACCTCTGCCTACGCAATTTAACGCGTCAGCAGATTAGCCGGGGACTCCCAGAGCCCCGTCCACCCACCCCGGACTCCACGCGTCCCGGCAGAGCAGCTCCGAGCCAAACGCGCACCCGCGCGGACAGACGCTCCGCAGAATGTTATCGACCACACGACGGCCACAGCACCAAAAACGCTCCACAACGAAAACGACACTCCGAGACCAGACAGGCATCCATCCAAAGAATCTACGGGGAGGCAGCGGTGAGGCCAGGAGCCTCTCCTACAACCCCAAATGAAAAAGGAGCCCAACGTCACGGCTCCTGACGAGACGGCGGCAGCGCCGCAACCAGCAGAGACGGCGCAACCAAACGAGAAGCTGCTGCAACGCCTAAGAACTTCTTCCCAGCATCTTGAAGTGCCAGTCCCCGAGACTGGAAGGGTAGAGAGCACAGCTGCCGGCACAGCCCAGGACAACGCCACAAACACCACCGACCAGAAATGACCGAAACGCAAGAACCCTCTACGCTTTCGGCTGCTGATACCAGAAAACCAGCGCCCAACTGGCGCTACGCCAGTCGGCACCGGGGTTCCAGATCCCGGGACGGCACCCGAGACGCCTTTCGTGTCCCTCGAACGCAACGAGACCCCAGGATCGTCTGACAGGCGCAAGGCAGGCGTCCCGAACTACACCACAACGCAGACACAGGCTGGAGCTGCCCTGCCCGGCACACGCTGGCGTCGCACTGGAAAGGTCCCCGGGCCCTTCACCTGCCCAAAGGGGACTGTTCCTGGATAGCCCTTGCCCCGAACAGAACTTTACCCCCCTCCCTGCGCTTCCCAGCCCCTTCCCAGCCGCCCAGCCTCCACTTAGCTTTCAGAGGGCCAAGAGACCGAATCCATCTTCAACGGATGAAAACGCCACGTGCGCCGACAGGGATATTCCAGCATCGCCGGCTTCCTCCTCAACATCTACAGCAACACAGGAAAACACACGCTGACTAAGCAGAGCAAACACACAGTATAAAGGCACAAGGCACATCTTCCCTCTGACACCACGCACCGCCCCACCTGCTTACAGTGCTCGGCTCGCCTCTTTTCTCACTCTTTCTTGCCAAGTTGTCCCTCTGCCTACAACCTTTGCCTACACGATAACAGACACGGGCTGGAGCTGCCCCGCCGTGCACAAGCTGGCATCAGTCCGTAAAGTTCCCTGGACCCTTTAGCTGCCCAAAGGGCACTGTTCCTGGACGGCCTTTGCCCCTATGAGAGCTTTAAACCCCCTCCATGCAATTCCCAGCCCCTCCCCAGCCCTCGAGCCTCCGCTTACCTGTCAGAGGGCCAAGGGGCTGCATCAATCTGCAGAGAAAAACACCACGTGCACTAGTAAGCATCTTCCTGCATTGCCCAATTCCTCTTCAACATCTGCAGTAACACAAGAAAACACACACTCACTTAGCAGAGACAACGCACATTATAAAGGCACACAGCACATCTTCCCGCTGACACCACGCAACAACCCACCTGCTTACGGCGCACAGCTCGCCTCCTGCGTCGCCCCTTCTGTGCCAAGTTGTCCCTCTGCACCTGAAATCAAGTTATTCAACAAGTCACCCAGATGCTCATCAACAGCTTGACCATTCCACAGGTCTGCTTTCTGTTTAGGAATCCCACCAGAAGCTCTAATTGAGTCTCTAAAACACTGCGGAAGGGACAGTCCGCTCCCCTGCCCACAGCTACTCCATCCCAGATGACTGCACCACCTTTGCCTGCGCAGTTTAACACGTCAACAGATCAACCGTGCACCCCTAGAGCTCCGTCCACCCACCCCTGACTCCACGCCTCCGGGCAGAGCAGCTCCTAGCCAAAGGTGCACCTGCGCAGACAGTCGCACCTCAGAACGTTATCGACAACACATCAACAGCGCCAAAAACGCTCTATAAAAGCAACGACTCCAAACCAGAGACTGCATCGATCAAAAGAACCTGCAGGGAGGCAGCGGTGAGGCGAGGAGTCTCTACTGCAACCCCAGAAAAAAATAAGAGCCGAACGGCACGGCCCCTTAGGAGACGGCGGCGCTGGCGCAAACACACAGAGAGGGCGGCACGGCTTAAAAACTTCAAGATGCTGGGAAGAAGTGCCAGTCCCTGAGACTGGATGGGTAGAGAGCAGAGCTGCCGACGCAGCCCTCAATGACACCATAAAACACCACCGACCAGAAACGTCCCAAACGCAAGGACCTGCCACGCTTTCGGCTGCTGATACCAGAAAACCAGCGCCCAATTGGCGCTACGCCAGTCGGAACCGGGATTCCAGATCCCGGGACGGCACCCGAGACGCCTTTCGTGTCCCTCGAACGCAACGAGACCCCAGGATCGTCTGACAGGCGCAAGGCAGGCGTCCCGAACTACACCACAACGCAGACACAGGCTGGAGCTGCCCTGCCCGGCACACGCTGGCGTCACACTGGAAAGGTCCCCGGGCCCTTTACCCGCGCCAAGGGGACGGTTCCTGGACGGCCCTTGCCCTTATCAGAACTAAACCCACCGTCCCTGCGATTCCCAGCCCCTTGCCAGCCCTCGTGCCTCCACTTAGCTTTCAGAGGGCCAAGGGACCGAACCCGTCTTCAACAGAGGAAAACGCCACGTGCGCGAACGGCCGTCTTCCTGCATCGCCGGGTTCCTCTTCAGCGTCTGCAGGAACACGAGAAAACGCACGCTCGCTAAGGCGTGCCAGCACACGGCGTCGTGGGGTAAACGCCGACCCCTTCCGCAACACCCACCTCCTGCTAAGTTCCACGGCGTTCCGTTCGGCGCGTCGTGCCGCGGGCGCGGTCACCAACCCTGGTCGCTCGTGACGCCTAAGACGGCGAGAAGCAAAAGAACTGTAGCGCCTGGAACGAGTCCCCGGCCGCAAACGCTCCTCCTCGCCCCTAGCCCGGCTCACCTCAAATGCTCCTCCCAGGCCAAAGGGCCCACAAAGCGCCTGCAAAGAGAGAAGGAAGCGCTGAACCGAGTCACCGGGCAATACCGGGCTCCTCAACACCCACCGCCGCCTCACCTTCTCGGCTGCCGGCCGGCGTGCGGCTTCGCCCCTCCCAGCTCGTCTGCGGCACCTGCAAAACCAGAGGCACGCGCTCGGACGCTGCCCGAAAACACAGCCTGCCGCAGACACCCCCATCTCGCCCTCCCTTACCGGGGCCGCTCACCCACCCGGCCGCCCTTGCTTTTGGCTGCCACGCTGTTGACCACGAAGACGCTCAGCTACCGCCTGTAAAACACAACCAAAGGACGCTCAGACCTGCACCAGCAACACGGCACCTGAAACGAGCTGCCGCTTCAGCCCAGCACTCCGTGCTCACCTTGCCCCAGGACCTGCGCTGCCGATACCCAGCTTTCCTCTTCGCTTCCCACCTAGGAAAAGCAGAAACGACCGGGCTTAGCTAGAGCCACACGGCACAGCTTCCCTCTGGCACCACGCACCGACCCACCTGCTTACGGCGCACAGCTCGCCTCCTGCGTCGCCCCTTCTGTGCCAAGCTGTCCCTCTGCACCTGAAATCAAGTTATTCAGCAAGTCACCCAGCAGCTCATCAACAGCTTGACCATTCCGCACGTCTGCTTTCTATTGCGCAATAGCATTCCAAGCTCTCGGGGAGTCTCCAAAACGCCTGCGCGGGGACCCTCCACTCCCCTGCCCACGGCTACTCCAGCCCAGATGACCGCGCAACCTCTGCCTACACAATTTAACACGTCAGCAGATTAGCCGGGGACTCCCAGAGCCCCGTCCACCCACCCCGGACTCCACGCGTCCCGGCAGAGCAGCTCCGAGCCAAACGCGCACCCGCGCGGACAGACGCTCCGCAGAACGTTATCGACCACACGACGGCCACAGCACCAAAAACGCTCCACAACGAAAACGACACTCCGAGACCAGACAGGCATCCATCCAAAGAATCTACGGGGAGGCAGCAGTGAGGCCAGGAGCCTCTCCTACAACCCCAAATGAAAAAGGAGCCCAACGTCACGGCTCCTGACGAGACGGCGGCACTGCCGCAACCCAGCAGAGACGGCGCAACCAAACGAGAAGCTGCTGCAACGCCTAAGAACTTCTTCCCAGCATCTTGAAGTGCCAGTCCCCGAGACTGGAAGGGTAGAGAGCACAGCTGCCGGCACAGCCCAGGACAACGCCACAAACACCACCAACCAGAAACGACCGAAACGCAAGAACCCTCCACGCTTTCGGCTGCTGATACCAGAAAACCAGCGCCCAACTGGCGCTACGCCAGTCGGCACCGGGGTTCCAGATCCCGGGACGGCACCCGAGACGCCTTTCGTGTCCCTCGAACGCAACGAGACCCCAGGATCGTCTGACAGGCGCAAGGCAGGCGTCCCGAACTACACCACAACGCAGACACAGGCTGGAGCTGCCCTGCCCGGCACACGCTGGCGTCGCACTGGAAAGGTCCCCGGGCCCTTCACCTGCCCAAAGGGGACTGTTCCTGGATAGCCCTTGCCCCGAACAGAACTTTACCCCCCTCCCTGCGCTTCCCAGCCCCTTCCCAGCCGCCCAGCCTCCACTTAGCTTTCAGAGGGCCAAGAGACCGAATCCATCTTCAACGGATGAAAACGCCACGTGCGCCGACAGGGATATTCCAGCATCGCCGGCTTCCTCCTCAACATCTACAGCAACACAGGAAAACACACGCTGACTAAGCAGAGCAAACACACAGTATAAAGGCACAAGGCACATCTTCCCTCTGACACCACGCACCGCCCCACCTGCTTACAGTGCTCGGCTCGCCTCTTTTCTCACTCTTTCTTGCCAAGTTGTCCCTCTGCCTACAACCTTTGCCTACACGATAACAGACACGGGCTGGAGCTGCCCCGCCGTGCACAAGCTGGCATCAGTCCGTAAAGTTCCCTGGACCCTTTAGCTGCCCAAAGGGCACTGTTCCTGGACGGCCTTTGCCCCTATGAGAGCTTTAAACCCCCTCCATGCAATTCCCAGCCCCTCCCCAGCCCTCGAGCCTCCGCTTACCTGTCAGAGGGCCAAGGGGCTGCATCAATCTGCAGAGAAAAACACCACGTGCACTAGTAAGCATCTTCCTGCATTGCCCAATTCCTCTTCAACATCTGCAGTAACACAAGAAAACACACACTCACTTAGCAGAGACAACGCACATTATAAAGGCACACAGCACATCTTCCCGCTGACACCACGCAACAACCCACCTGCTTACGGCGCACAGCTCGCCTCCTGCGTCGCCCCTTCTGTGCCAAGTTGTCCCTCTGCACCTGAAATCAAGTTATTCAACAAGTCACCCAGATGCTCATCAACAGCTTGACCATTCCACAGGTCTGCTTTCTGTTTAGGAATCCCACCAGAAGCTCTAATTGAGT
Organism: Streptopelia decaocto; assembly: GCF_964273445.1. Taxonomy (NCBI): domain Eukaryota; kingdom Metazoa; phylum Chordata; class Aves; order Columbiformes; family Columbidae; genus Streptopelia; species Streptopelia decaocto. Next base: position 32,726 of record NW_028117180.1, on the reverse strand, counting down.
CTCTAAAACACTGCGGAAGGGACAGTCCGCTCCCCTGCCCACAGCTACTCCATCCCAGATGACTGCACCACCTTTGCCTGCGCAGTTTAACACGTCAACAGATCAACCGTGCACCCCTAGAGCTCCGTCCACCCACCCCTGACTCCACGCCTCCGGGCAGAGCAGCTCCTAGCCAAAGGTGCACCTGCGCAGACAGTCGCACCTCAGAACGTTATCGACAACACATCAACAGCGCCAAAAACGCTCTATAAAAGCAACGACTCCAAACCAGAGACTGCATCGATCAAAAGAACCTGCAGGGAGGCAGCGGTGAGGCGAGGAGTCTCTACTGCAACCCCAGAAAAAAATAAGAGCCGAACGGCACGGCCCCTTAGGAGACGGCGGCGCTGGCGCAAACACACAGAGAGGGCGGCACGGCTTAAAAACTTCAAGATGCTGGGAAGAAGTGCCAGTCCCTGAGACTGGATGGGTAGAGAGCAGAGCTGCCGACGCAGCCCTCAATGACACCATAAAACACCACCGACCAGAAACGTCCCAAACGCAAGGACCTGCCACGCTTTCGGCTGCTGATACCAGAAAACCAGCGCCCAATTGGCGCTACGCCAGTCGGAACCGGGATTCCAGATCCCGGGACGGCACCCGAGACGCCTTTCGTGTCCCTCGAACGCAACGAGACCCCAGGATCGTCTGACAGGCGCAAGGCAGGCGTCCCGAACTACACCACAACGCAGACACAGGCTGGAGCTGCCCTGCCCGGCACACGCTGGCGTCACACTGGAAAGGTTCCCGGGCCCTTTACCCGCGCCAAGGGGACGGTTCCTGGACGGCCCTTGCCCTTATCAGAACTAAACCCACCGTCCCTGCGATTCCCAGCCCCTTGCCAGCCCTCGTGCCTCCACTTAGCTTTCAGAGGGCCAAGGGACCGAACCCGTCTTCAACAGAGGAAAACGCCACGTGCGCGAACGGCCGTCTTCCTGCATCGCCGGGTTCCTCTTCAGCGTCTGCAGGAACACGAGAAAACGCACGCTCGCTAAGGCGTGCCAGCACACGGCGTCGTGGGGTAAACGCCGACCCCTTCCGCAACACCCACCTCCTGCTAAGTTCCACGGCGTTCCGTTCGGCGCGTCGTGCCGCGGGCGCGGTCACCAACCCTGGTCGCTCGTGACGCCTAAGACGGCGAGAAGCAAAAGAACTGTAGCGCCTGGAACGAGTCCCCGGCCGCAAACGCTCCTCCTCGCCCCTAGCCCGGCTCACCTCAAATGCTCCTCCCAGGCCAAAGGGCCCACAAAGCGCCTGCAAAGAGAGAAGGAAGCGCTGAACCGAGTCACCGGGCAATACCGGGCTCCTCAACACCCACCGCCGCCTCACCTTCTCGGCTGCCGGCCGGCGTGCGGCTTCGCCCCTCCCAGCTCGTCTGCGGCACCTGCAAAACCAGAGGCACGCGCTCGGACGCCGCCCGAAAACACAGCCTGCCGCAGACACCCCCATCTCGCCCTCCCTTACCGGGGCCGCTCGCCCACCCGGCCGCCCTTGCTTTTGGCTGCCACGCTGTTGACCACGAAGACGCTCAGCTACCGCCTGTAAAACACAACCAAAGGACGCTCAGACCTGCACCAGCAACACGGCACCTGAAACGAGCTGCCGCTTCAGCCCAGCACTCCGTGCTCACCTTGCCCCAGGACCTGCGCTGCCGATACCCAGCTTTCCTCTTCGCTTCCCACCTAGGAAAAGCAGAAACGACCGGGCTTAGCTAGAGCCACACGGCACAGCTTCCCTCTGGCACCACGCACCGACCCACCTGCTTACGGCGCACAGCTCGCCTCCTGCGTCGCCCCTTCTGTGCCAAGCTGTCCCTCTGCACCTGAAATCAAGTTATTCAGCAAGTCACCCAGCAGCTCATCAACAGCTTGACCATTCCGCACGTCTGCTTTCTATTGCGCAATAGCATTCCAAGCTCTCGGGGAGTCTCCAAAACGCCTGCGCGGGGACCCTCCACTCCCCTGCCCACGGCTACTCCAGCCCAGATGACCGCGCAACCTCTGCCTACGCAATTTAACGCGTCAGCAGATTAGCCGGGGACTCCCAGAGCCCCGTCCACCCACCCCGGACTCCACGCGTCCCGGCAGAGCAGCTCCGAGCCAAACGCGCACCCGCGCGGACAGACGCTCCGCAGAACGTTATCGACCACACGACGGCCACAGCACCAAAAACGCTCCACAACGAAAACGACACTCCGAGACCAGACAGGCATCCATCCAAAGAATCTACGGGGAGGCAGCGGTGAGGCCAGGAGCCTCTCCTACAACCCCAAATGAAAAAGGAGCCCAACGTCACGGCTCCTGACGAGACGGCGGCACCGCCGCAACCCAGCAGAGACGGCGCAACCAAACGAGAAGCTGCTGCAACGCCTAAGAACTTCTTCCCAGCATCTTGAAGTGCCAGTCCCCGAGACTGGAAGGGTAGAGAGCACAGCTGCCGGCACAGCCCAGGACAACGCCACAAACACCACCGACCAGAAACGACCGAAACGCAAGAACCCTCTACGCTTTCGGCTGCTGATACCAGAAAACCAGCGCCCAACTGGCGCTACGCCAGTCGGCACCGGGGTTCCAGATCCCGGGACGGCACCCGAGACGCCTTTCGTGTCCCTCGAACGCAACGAGACCCCAGGATCGTCTGACAGGCGCAAGGCAGGCGTCCCGAACTACACCACAACGCAGACACAGGCTGGAGCTGCCCTGCCCGGCACACGCTGGCGTCGCACTGGAAAGGTCCCCGGGCCCTTCACCTGCCCAAAGGGGACTGTTCCTGGATAGCCCTTGCCCCGAACAGAACTTTACCCCCCTCCCTGCGCTTCCCAGCCCCTTCCCAGCCGCCCAGCCTCCACTTAGCTTTCAGAGGGCCAAGAGACCGAATCCATCTTCAACGGATGAAAACGCCACGTGCGCCGACAGGGATATTCCAGCATCGCCGGCTTCCTCCTCAACATCTACAGCAACACAGGAAAACACACGCTGACTAAGCAGAGCAAACACACAGTATAAAGGCACAAGGCACATCTTCCCTCTGACACCACGCACCGCCCCACCTGCTTACAGTGCTTGGCTCGCCTCTTTTCTCACTCTTTCTTGCCAAGTTGTCCCTCTGCCTACAACCTTTGCCTACACGATAACAGACACGGGCTGGAGCTGCCCCGCCGTGCACAAGCTGGCATCAGTCCGTAAAGTTCCCTGGACCCTTTAGCTGCCCAAAGGGCACTGTTCCTGGACGGCCTTTGCCCCTATGAGAGCTTTAAACCCCCTCCATGCAATTCCCAGCCCCTCCCCAGCCCTCGAGCCTCCGCTTACCTGTCAGAGGGCCAAGGGGCTGCATCAATCTGCAGAGAAAAACACCACGTGCACTAGTAAGCATCTTCCTGCATTGCCCAATTCCTCTTCAACATCTGCAGTAACACAAGAAAACACACACTCACTTAGCAGAGACAACGCACATTATAAAGGCACACAGCACATCTTCCCGCTGACACCACGCAACAACCCACCTGCTTACGGCGCACAGCTCGCCTCCTGCGTCGCCCCTTCTGTGCCAAGTTGTCCCTCTGCACCTGAAATCAAGTTATTCAACAAGTCACCCAGATGCTCATCAACAGCTTGACCATTCCACAGGTCTGCTTTCTGTTTAGGAATCCCACCAGAAGCTCGAATTGAGTCTCTAAAACACTGCGGAAGGGACAGTCCGCTCCCCTGCCCACAGCTACTCCATCCCAGACGACTGCACCACCTTTGCCTGCGCAGTTTAACACGTCAACAGATCAACCGTGCACCCCTAGAGCTCCGTCCACCCACCCCTGACTCCACGCCTCCGGGCAGAGCAGCTCCTAGCCAAAGGTGCACCTGCGCAGACAGTCGCACCTCAGAACGTTATCGACAACACATCAACAGCGCCAAAAACGCTCTATAAAAGCAACGACTCCAAACCAGAGACTGCATCGATCAAAAGAACCTGCAGGGAGGCAGCGGTGAGGCGAGGAGTCTCTACTGCAACCCCAGAAAAAAATAAGAGCCGAACGGCACGGCCCCTTAGGAGACGGCGGCGCTGGCGCAAACACACAGAGAGGGCGGCACGGCTTAAAAACTTCAAGATGCTGGGAAGAAGTGCCAGTCCCTGAGACTGGATGGGTAGAGAGCAGAGCTGCCGACGCAGCCCTCAATGACACCATAAAACACCACCGACCAGAAACGTCCCAAACGCAAGGACCTGCCACGCTTTCGGCTGCTGATACCAGAAAACCAGCGCCCAATTGGCGCTACGCCAGTCGGAACCGGGATTCCAGATCCCGGGACGGCACCCGAGACGCCTTTCGTGTCCCTCGAACGCAACGAGACACCAGGATCGTCTGACAGGCGCAAGGCAGGCGTCCCGAACTACACCACAACGCAGACACAGGCTGGAGCTGCCCTGCCCGGCACACGCTGGCGTCACACTGGAAAGGTCCCCGGGCCCTTTACCCGCGCCAAGGGGACGGTTCCTGGACGGCCCTTGCCCTTATCAGAACTAAACCCACCGTCCCTGCGATTCCCAGCCCCTTGCCAGCCCTCGTGCCTCCACTTAGCTTTCAGAGGGCCAAGGGACCGAACCCGTCTTCAACAGAGGAAAACGCCACGTGCGCGAACGGCCGTCTTCCTGCATCGCCGGGTTCCTCTTCAGCGTCTGCAGGAACACGAGAAAACGCACGCTCGCTAAGGCGTGCCAGCACACGGCGTCGTGGGGTAAACGCCGACCCCTTCCGCAACACCCACCTCCTGCTAAGTTCCACGGCGTTCCGTTCGGCGCGTCGTGCCGCGGGCGCGGTCACCAACCCTGGTCGCTCGTGACGCCTAAGACGGCGAGAAGCAAAAGAACTGTAGCGCCTGGAACGAGTCCCCGGCCGCAAACGCTCCTCCTCGCCCCTAGCCCGGCTCACCTCAAATGCTCCTCCCAGGCCAAAGGGCCCACAAAGCGCCTGCAAAGAGAGAAGGAAGCGCTGAACCGAGTCACCGGGCAATACCGGGCTCCTCAACACCCACCGCCGCCTCACCTTCTCGGCTGCCGGCCGGCGTGCGGCTTCGCCCCTCCCAGCTCGTCTGCGGCACCTGCAAAACCAGAGGCACGCGCTCGGACGCCGCCCGAAAACACAGCCTGCCGCAGACACCCCCATCTCGCCCTCCCTTACCGGGGCCGCTCGCCCACCCGGCCGCCCTTGCTTTTGGCTGCCACGCTGTTGACCACGAAGACGCTCAGCTACCGCCTGTAAAACACAACCAAAGGACGCTCAGACCTGCACCAGCAACACGGCACCTGAAACGAGCTGCCGCTTCAGCCCAGCACTCCGTGCTCACCTTGCCCCAGGACCTGCGCTGCCGATACCCAGCTTTCCTCTTCGCTTCCCACCTAGGAAAAGCAGAAACGACCGGGCTTAGCTAGAGCCACACGGCACAGCTTCCCTCTGGCACCACGCACCGACCCACCTGCTTATGGCGCACAGCACGCCTCCTGCGTCGCCCCTTCTGTGCCAAGCTGTCCCTCTGCACCTGAAATCAAGTTATTCAGCAAGTCACCCAGCAGCTCATCAACAGCTTGACCATTCCGCACGTCTGCTTTCTATTGCGCAATAGCATTCCAAGCTCTCGGGGAGTCTCCAAAACGCCTGCGCGGGGACCCTCCACTCCCCTGCCCACGGCTACTCCAGCCCAGATGACCGCACAACCTCTGCCTACGCAATTTAACGCGTCAGCAGATTAGCCGGGGACTCCCAGAGCCCCGTCCACCCACCCCGGACTCCACGCGTCCCGGCAGAGCAGCTCCGAGCCAAACGCGCACCCGCGCGGACAGACGCTCCGCAGAACGTTATCGACCACACGACGGCCACAGCACCAAAAACGCTCCACAATGAAAACGACACTCCGAGACCAGACAGGCATCCATCCAAAGAATCTACGGGGAGGCAGCGGTGAGGCCAGGAGCCTCTCCTACAACCCCAAATGAAAAAGGAGCCCAACGTCACGGCTCCTGACGAGACGGCGGCACCGCCGCAACCCAGCAGAGACGGCGCAACCAAACGAGAAGCTGCTGCAACGCCTAAGAACTTCTTCCCAGCATCTTGAAGTGCCAGTCCCCGAGACTGGAAGGGTAGAGAGCACAGCTGCCGGCACAGCCCAGGACAACGCCACAAACACCACCAACCAGAAACGACCGAAACGCAAGAACCCTCCACGCTTTCGGCTGCTGATACCAGAAAACCAGCGCCCAACTGGCGCTACGCCAGTCGGCACCGGGGTTCCAGATCCCGGGACGGCACCCGAGACGCCTTTCGTGTCCCTCGAACGCAACGAGACCCCAGGATCGTCTGACAGGCGCAAGGCAGGCGTCCCGAACTACACCACAATGCAGACACAGGCTGGAGCTGCCCTGCCCGGCACACGCTGGCGTCGCACTGGAAAGGTCCCCGGGCCCTTCACCTGCCCAAAGGGGACTGTTCCTGGATAGCCCTTGCCCCGAACAGAACTTTACCCCCCTCCCTGCGCTTCCCAGCCCCTTCCCAGCCGCCCAGCCTCCACTTAGCTTTCAGAGGGCCAAGAGACCGAATCCATCTTCAACGGATGAAAACGCCACGTGCGCCGACAGGGATATTCCAGCATCGCCGGCTTCCTCCTCAACATCTACAGCAACACAGGAAAACACACGCTGACTAAGCAGAGCAAACACACAGTATAAAGGCACAAGGCACATCTTCCCTCTGACACCACGCACCGCCCCACCTGCTTACAGTGCTCGGCTCGCCTCTTTTCTCACTCTTTCTTGCCAAGTTGTCCCTCTGCCTACAACCTTTGCCTACACGATAACAGACACGGGCTGGAGCTGCCCCGCCGTGCACAAGCTGGCATCAGTCCGTAAAGTTCCCTGGACCCTTTAGCTGCCCAAAGGGCACTGTTCCTGGACGGCCTTTGCCCCTATGAGAGCTTTAAACCCCCTCCATGCAATTCCCAGCCCCTCCCCAGCCCTCGAGCCTCCGCTTACCTGTCAGAGGGCCAAGGGGCTGCATCAATCTGCAGAGAAAAACACCACGTGCACTAGTAAGCATCTTCCTGCATTGCCCAATTCCTCTTCAACATCTGCAGTAACACAAGAAAACACACACTCACTTAGCAGAGACAACGCACATTATAAAGGCACACAGCACATCTTCCCGCTGACACCACGCAACAACCCACCTGCTTACGGCGCACAGCTCGCCTCCTGCGTCGCCCCTTCTGTGCCAAGTTGTCCCTCTGCACCTGAAATCAAGTTATTCAACAAGTCACCCAGATGCTCATCAACAGCTTGACCATTCCACAGGTCTGCTTTCTGTTTAGGAATCCCACCAGAAGCTCGAATTGAGTCTCTAAAACACTGCGGAAGGGACAGTCCGCTCCCCTGCCCACAGCTACTCCATCCCAGATGACTGCACCACCTTTGCCTGCGCAGTTTAACACGTCAACAGATCAACCGTGCACCCCTAGAGCTCCGTCCACCCACCCCTGACTCCACGCCTCCGGGCAGAGCAGCTCCTAGCCAAAGGTGCACCTGCGCAGACAGTCGCACCTCAGAACGTTATCGACAACACATCAACAGCGCCAAAAACGCTCTATAAAAGCAACGACTCCAAACCAGAGACTGCATCGATCAAAAGAACCTGCAGGGAGGCAGCGGTGAGGCGAGGAGTCTCTACTGCAACCCCAGAAAAAAATAAGAGCCGAACGGCACGGCCCCTTAGGAGACGGCGGCGCTGGCGCAAACACACAGAGAGGGCGGCACGGCTTAAAAACTTCAAGATGCTGGGAAGAAGTGCCAGTCCCTGAGACTGGATGGGTAGAGAGCAGAGCTGCCGACGCAGCCCTCAATGACACCATAAAACACCACCGACCAGAAACGTCCCAAACGCAAGGACCTGCCACGCTTTCGGCTGCTGATACCAGAAAACCAGCGCCCAATTGGCGCTACGCCAGTCGGAACCGGGATTCCAGATCCCGGGACGGCACCCGAGACGCCTTTCGTGTCCCTCGAACGCAACGAGACACCAGGATCGTCTGACAGGCGCAAGGCAGGCGTCCCGAACTACACCACAACGCAGACACAGGCTGGAGCTGCCCTGCCCGGCACACGCTGGCGTCACACTGGAAAGGTCCCCGGGCCCTTTACCCGCGCCAAGGGGACGGTTCCTGGACGGCCCTTGCCCTTATCAGAACTAAACCCACCGTCCCTGCGATTCCCAGCCCCTTGCCAGCCCTCGTGCCTCCACTTAGCTTTCAGAGGGCCAAGGGACCGAACCCGTCTTCAACAGAGGAAAACGCCACGTGCGCGAACGGCCGTCTTCCTGCATCGCCGGGTTCCTCTTCAGCGTCTGCAGGAACACGAGAAAACGCACGCTCGCTAAGGCGTGCCAGCACACGGCGTCGTGGGGTAAACGCCGACCCCTTCCGCAACACCCACCTCCTGCTAAGTTCCACGGCGTTCCGTTCGGCGCGTCGTGCCGCGGGCGCGGTCACCAACCCTGGTCGCTCGTGACGCCTAAGACGGCGAGAAGCAAAAGAACTGTAGCGCCTGGAACGAGTCCCCGGCCGCAAACGCTCCTCCTCGCCCCTAGCCCGGCTCACCTCAAATGCTCCTCCCAGGCCAAAGGGCCCACAAAGCGCCTGCAAAGAGAGAAGGAAGCGCTGAACCGAGTCACCGGGCAATACCGGGCTCCTCAACACCCACCGCCGCCTCACCTTCTCGGCTGCCGGCCGGCGTGCGGCTTCGCCCCTCCCAGCTCGTCTGCGGCACCTGCAAAACCAGAGGCACGCGCTCGGACGCCGCCCGAAAACACAGCCTGCCGCAGACACCCCCATCTCGCCCTCCCTTACCGGGGCCGCTCGCCCACCCGGCCGCCCTTGCTTTTGGCTGCCACGCTGTTGACCACGAAGACGCTCAGCTACCGCCTGTAAAACACAACCAAAGGACGCTCAGACCTGCACCAGCAACACGGCACCTGAAACGAGCTGCCGCTTCAGCCCAGCACTCCGTGCTCACCTTGCCCCAGGACCTGCGCTGCCGATACCCAGCTTTCCTCTTCGCTTCCCACCTAGGAAAAGCAGAAACGACCGGGCTTAGCTAGAGCCACACGGCACAGCTTCCCTCTGGCACCACGCACCGACCCACCTGCTTATGGCGCACAGCACGCCTCCTGCGTCGCCCCTTCTGTGCCAAGCTGTCCCTCTGCACCTGAAATCAAGTTATTCAGCAAGTCACCCAGCAGCTCATCAACAGCTTGACCATTCCGCACGTCTGCTTTCTATTGCGCAATAGCATTCCAAGCTCTCGGGGAGTCTCCAAAACGCCTGCGCGGGGACCCTCCACTCCCCTGCCCACGGCTACTCCAGCCCAGATGACCGCACAACCTCTGCCTACGCAATTTAACGCGTCAGCAGATTAGCCGGGGACTCCCAGAGCCCCGTCCACCCACCCCGGACTCCACGCGTCCCGGCAGAGCAGCTCCGAGCCAAACGCGCACCCGCGCGGACAGACGCTCCGCAGAACGTTATCGACCACACGACGGCCACAGCACCAAAAACGCTCCACAATGAAAACGACACTCCGAGACCAGACAGGCATCCATCCAAAGAATCTACGGGGAGGCAGCGGTGAGGCCAGGAGCCTCTCCTACAACCCCAAATGAAAAAGGAGCCCAACGTCACGGCTCCTGACGAGACGGCGGCACCGCCGCAACCCAGCAGAGACGGCGCAACCAAACGAGAAGCTGCTGCAACGCCTAAGAACTTCTTCCCAGCATCTTGAAGTGCCAGTCCCCGAGACTGGAAGGGTAGAGAGCACAGCTGCCGGCACAGCCCAGGACAACGCCACAAACACCACCGACCAGAAACGACCGAAACGCAAGAACCCTCCACGCTTTCGGCTGCTGATACCAGAAAACCAGCGCCCAACTGGCGCTACGCCAGTCGGCACCGGGGTTCCAGATCCCGGGACGGCACCCGAGACGCCTTTCGTGTCCCTCGAACGCAACGAGACCCCAGGATCGTCTGACAGGCGCAAGGCAGGCGTCCCGAACTACACCACAACGCAGACACAGGCTGGAGCTGCCCTGCCCGGCACACGCTGGCGTCGCACTGGAAAGGTCCCCGGGCCCTTCACCTGCCCAAAGGGGACTGTTCCTGGATAGCCCTTGCCCCGAACAGAACTTTACCCCCCTCCCTGCGCTTCCCAGCCCCTTCCCAGCCGCCCAGCCTCCACTTAGCTTTCAGAGGGCCAAGAGACCGAATCCATCTTCAACGGATGAAAACGCCACGTGCGCCGACAGGGATATTCCAGCATCGCCGGCTTCCTCCTCAACATCTACAGCAACACAGGAAAACACACGCTGACTAAGCAGAGCAAACACACAGTATAAAGGCACAAGGCACATCTTCCCTCTGACACCACGCACCGCCCCACCTGCTTACAGTGCTCGGCTCGCCTCTTTTCTCACTCTTTCTTGCCAAGTTGTCCCTCTGCCTACAACCTTTGCCTACACGATAACAGACACGGGCTGGAGCTGCCCCGCCGTGCACAAGCTGGCATCAGTCCGTAAAGTTCCCTGGACCCTTTAGCTGCCCAAAGGGCACTGTTCCTGGACGGCCTTTGCCCCTATGAGAGCTTTAAACCCCCTCCATGCAATTCCCAGCCCCTCCCCAGCCCTCGAGCCTCCGCTTACCTGTCAGAGGGCCAAGGGGCTGCATCAATCTGCAGAGAAAAACACCACGTGCACTAGTAAGCATCTTCCTGCATTGCCCAATTCCTCTTCAACATCTGCAGTAACACAAGAAAACACACACTCACTTAGCAGAGACAACGCACATTATAAAGGCACACAGCACATCTTCCCGCTGACACCACGCAACAACCCACCTGCTTACGGCGCACAGCTCGCCTCCTGCGTCGCCCCTTCTGTGCCAAGTTGTCCCTCTGCACCTGAAATCAAGTTATTCAACAAGTCACCCAGATGCTCATCAACAGCTTGACCATTCCACAGGTCTGCTTTCTGTTTAGGAATCCCACCAGAAGCTCGAATTGAGTCTCTAAAACACTGCGGAAGGGACAGTCCGCTCCCCTGCCCACAGCTACTCCATCCCAGACGACTGCACCACCTTTGCCTGCGCAGTTTAACACGTCAACAGATCAACCGTGCACCCCTAGAGCTCCGTCCACCCACCCCTGACTCCACGCCTCCGGGCAGAGCAGCTCCTAGCCAAAGGTGCACCTGCGCAGACAGTCGCACCTCAGAACGTTATCGACAACACATCAACAGCGCCAAAAACGCTCTATAAAAGCAACGACTCCAAACCAGAGACTGCATCGATCAAAAGAACCTGCAGGGAGGCAGCGGTGAGGCGAGGAGTCTCTACTGCAACCCCAGAAAAAAATAAGAGCCGAACGGCACGGCCCCTTAGGAGACGGCGGCGCTGGCGCAAACACACAGAGAGGGCGGCACGGCTTAAGAACTTCAAGATGCTGGGAAGAAGTGCCAGTCCCTGAGACTGGATGGGTAGAGAGCAGAGCTGCCGACGCAGCCCTCAATGACACCATAAAACACCACCGACCAGAAACGTCCCAAACGCAAGGACCTGCCACGCTTTCGGCTGCTGATACCAGAAAACCAGCGCCCAATTGGCGCTACGCCAGTCGGAACCGGGATTCCAGATCCCGGGACGGCACCCGAGACGCCTTTCGTGTCCCTCGAACGCAACGAGACACCAGGATCGTCTGACAGGCGCAAGGCAGGCGTCCCGAACTACACCACAACGCAGACACAGGCTGGAGCTGCCCTGCCCGGCACACGCTGGCGTCACACTGGAAAGGTCCCCGGGCCCTTTACCCGCGCCAAGGGGACGGTTCCTGGACGGCCCTTGCCCTTATCAGAACTAAACCCACCGTCCCTGCGATTCCCAGCCCCTTGCCAGCCCTCGTGCCTCCACTTAGCTTTCAGAGGGCCAAGGGACCGAACCCGTCTTCAACAGAGGAAAACGCCACGTGCGCGAACGGCCGTCTTCCTGCATCGCCGGGTTCCTCTTCAGCGTCTGCAGGAACACGAGAAAACGCACGCTCGCTAAGGCGTGCCAGCACACGGCGTCGTGGGGTAAACGCCGACCCCTTCCGCAACACCCACCTCCTGCTAAGTTCCACGGCGTTCCGTTCGGCGCGTCGTGCCGCGGGCGCGGTCACCAACCCTGGTCGCTCGTGACGCCTAAGACGGCGAGAAGCAAAAGAACTGTAGCGCCTGGAACGAGTCCCCGGCCGCAAACGCTCCTCCTCGCCCCTAGCCCGGCTCACCTCAAATGCTCCTCCCAGGCCAAAGGGCCCACAAAGCGCCTGCAAAGAGAGAAGGAAGCGCTGAACCGAGTCACCGGGCAATACCGGGCTCCTCAACACCCACCGCCGCCTCACCTTCTCGGCTGCCGGCCGGCGTGCGGCTTCGCCCCTCCCAGCTCGTCTGCGGCACCTGCAAAACCAGAGGCACGCGCTCGGACGCCGCCCGAAAACACAGCCTGCCGCAGACACCCCCATCTCGCCCTCCCTTACCGGGGCCGCTCGCCCACCCGGCCGCCCTTGCTTTTGGCTGCCACGCTGTTGACCACGAAGACGCTCAGCTACCGCCTGTAAAACACAACCAAAGGACGCTCAGACCTGCACCAGCAACACGGCACCTGAAACGAGCTGCCGCTTCAGCCCAGCACTCCGTGCTCACCTTGCCCCAGGACCTGCGCTGCCGATACCCAGCTTTCCTCTTCGCTTCCCACCTAGGAAAAGCAGAAACGACCGGGCTTAGCTAGAGCCACACGGCACAGCTTCCCTCTGGCACCACGCACCGACCCACCTGCTTATGGCGCACAGCACGCCTCCTGCGTCGCCCCTTCTGTGCCAAGCTGTCCCTCTGCACCTGAAATCAAGTTATTCAGCAAGTCACCCAGCAGCTCATCAACAGCTTGACCATTCCGCACGTCTGCTTTCTATTGCGCAATAGCATTCCAAGCTCTCGGGGAGTCTCCAAAACGCCTGCGCGGGGACCCTCCACTCCCCTGCCCACGGCTACTCCAGCCCAGATGACCGCACAACCTCTGCCTACGCAATTTAACGCGTCAGCAGATTAGCCGGGGACTCCCAGAGCCCCGTCCACCCACCCCGGACTCCACGCGTCCCGGCAGAGCAGCTCCGAGCCAAACGCGCACCCGCGCGGACAGACGCTCCGCAGAACGTTATCGACCACACGACGGCCACAGCACCAAAAACGCTCCACAATGAAAATGACACTCTGAGACCAGACAGGCATCCATCCAAAGAATCTACGGGGAGGCAGCGGTGAGGCCAGGAGCCTCTCCTACAACCCCAAATGAAAAAGGAGCCCAACGTCACGGCTCCTGACGAGACGGCGGCACCGCCGCAACCCAGCAGAGACGGCGCAACCAAACGAGAAGCTGCTGCAACGCCTAAGAACTTCTTCCCAGCATCTTGAAGTGCCAGTCCCCGAGACTGGAAGGGTAGAGAGCACAGCTGCCGGCACAGCCCAGGACAACGCCACAAACACCACCGACCAGAAACGACCGAAACGCAAGAACCCTCCACGCTTTCGGCTGCTGATACCAGAAAACCAGCGCCCAACTGGCGCTACGCCAGTCGGCACCGGGGTTCCAGATCCCGGGACGGCACCCGAGACGCCTTTCGTGTCCCTCGAACGCAACGAGACCCCAGGATCGTCTGACAGGCGCAAGGCAGGCGTCCCGAACTACACCACAACGCAGACACAGGCTGGAGCTGCCCTGCCCGGCACACGCTGGCGTCGCACTGGAAAGGTCCCCGGGCCCTTCACCTGCCCAAAGGGGACTGTTCCTGGATAGCCCTTGCCCCGAACAGAACTTTACCCCCCTCCCTGCGCTTCCCAGCCCCTTCCCAGCCGCCCAGCCTCCACTTAGCTTTCAGAGGGCCAAGAGACCGAATCCATCTTCAACGGATGAAAACGCCACGTGCGCCGACAGGGATATTCCAGCATCGCCGGCTTCCTCCTCAACATCTACAGCAACACAGGAAAACACACGCTGACTAAGCAGAGCAAACACACAGTATAAAGGCACAAGGCACATCTTCCCTCTGACACCACGCACCGCCCCACCTGCTTACAGTGCTCGGCTCGCCTCTTTTCTCACTCTTTCTTGCCAAGTTGTCCCTCTGCCTACAACCTTTGCCTACACGATAACAGACACGGGCTGGAGCTGCCCCGCCGTGCACAAGCTGGCATCAGTCCGTAAAGTTCCCTGGACCCTTTAGCTGCCCAAAGGGCACTGTTCCTGGACGGCCTTTGCCCCTATGAGAGCTTTAAACCCCTTCCATGCAATTCCCAGCCCCTCCCCAGCCCTCGAGCCTCCGCTTACCTGTCAGAGGGCCAAGGGGCTGCATCAATCTGCAGAGAAAAACACCACGTGCACTAGTAAGCATCTTCCTGCATTGCCCAATTCCTCTTCAACATCTGCAGTAACACAAGAAAACACACACTCACTTAGCAGAGACAACGCACATTATAAAGGCACACAGCACATCTTCCCGCTGACACCACGCAACAACCCACCTGCTTACGGCGCACAGCTCGCCTCCTGTGTCGCCCCTTCTGTGCCAAGTTGTCCCTCTGCACCTGAAATCAAGTTATTCAACAAGTCACCCAGATGCTCATCAACAGCTTGACCATTCCACAGGTCTGCTTTCTGTTTAGGAATCCCACCAGAAGCTCGAATTGAGTCTCTAAAACACTGCGGAAGGGACAGTCCGCTCCCCTGCCCACAGCTACTCCATCCCAGACGACTGCACCACCTTTGCCTGCGCAGTTTAACACGTCAACAGATCAACCGTGCACCCCTAGAGCTCCGTCCACCCACCCCTGACTCCACGCCTCCGGGCAGAGCAGCTCCTAGCCAAAGGTGCACCTGCGCAGACAGTCGCACCTCAGAACGTTATCGACAACACATCAACAGCGCCAAAAACGCTCTATAAAAGCAACGACTCCAAACCAGAGACTGCATCGATCAAAAGAACCTGCAGGGAGGCAGCGGTGAGGCGAGGAGTCTCTACTGCAACCCCAGAAAAAAATAAGAGCCGAACGGCACGGCCCCTTAGGAGACGGCGGCGCTGGCGCAAACACACAGAGAGGGCGGCACGGCTTAAGAACTTCAAGATGCTGGGAAGAAGTGCCAGTCCCTGAGACTGGATGGGTAGAGAGCAGAGCTGCCGACGCAGCCCTCAATGACACCATAAAACACCACCGACCAGAAACGTCCCAAACGCAAGGACCTGCCACGCTTTCGGCTGCTGATACCAGAAAACCAGCGCCCAATTGGCGCTACGCCAGTCGGAACCGGGATTCCAGATCCCGGGACGGCACCCGAGACGCCTTTCGTGTCCCTCGAACGCAACGAGACACCAGGATCGTCTGACAGGCGCAAGGCAGGCGTCCCGAACTACACCACAACGCAGACACAGGCTGGAGCTGCCCTGCCCGGCACACGCTGGCGTCACACTGGAAAGGTCCCCGGGCCCTTTACCCGCGCCAAGGGGACGGTTCCTGGACGGCCCTTGCCCTTATCAGAACTAAACCCACCGTCCCTGCGATTCCCAGCCCCTTGCCAGCCCTCGTGCCTCTACTTAGCTTTCAGAGGGCCAAGGGACCGAACCCGTCTTCAACAGAGGAAAACGCCACGTGCGCGAACGGCCGTCTTCCTGCATCGCCGGGTTCCTCTTCAGCGTCTGCAGGAACACGAGAAAACGCACGCTCGCTAAGGCGTGCCAGCACACGGCGTCGTGGGGTAAACGCCGACCCCTTCCGCAACACCCACCTCCTGCTAAGTTCCACGGCGTTCCGTTCGGCGCGTCGTGCCGCGGGCGCGGTCACCAACCCTGGTCGCTCGTGACGCCTAAGACGGCGAGAAGCAAAAGAACTGTAGCGCCTGGAACGAGTCCCCGGCCGCAAACGCTCCTCCTCGCCCCTAGCCCGGCTCACCTCAAATGCTCCTCCCAGGCCAAAGGGCCCACAAAGCGCCTGCAAAGAGAGAAGGAAGCGCTGAACCGAGTCACCGGGCAATACCGGGCTCCTCAACACCCACCGCCGCCTCACCTTCTCGGCTGCCGGCCGGCGTGCGGCTTCGCCCCTCCCAGCTCGTCTGCGGCACCTGCAAAACCAGAGGCACGCGCTCGGACGCCGCCCGAAAACACAGCCTGCCGCAGACGCCCCCATCTCGCCCTCCCTTACCGGGGCCGCTCGCCCACCCGGCCGCCCTTGCTTTTGGCTGCCACGCTGTTGACCACGAAGACGCTCAGCTACCGCCTGTAAAACACAACCAAAGGACGCTCAGACCTGCACCAGCAACACGGCACCTGAAACGAGCTGCCGCTTCAGCCCAGCACTCCGTGCTCACCTTGCCCCAGGACCTGCGCTGCCGATACCCAGCTTTCCTCTTCGCTTCCCACCTAGGAAAAGCAGAAACGACCGGGCTTAGCTAGAGCCACACGGCACAGCTTCCCTCTGGCACCACGCACCGACCCACCTGCTTACGGCGCACAGCTCGCCTCCTGCGTCGCCCCTTCTGTGCCAAGCTGTCCCTCTGCACCTGAAATCAAGTTATTCAGCAAGTCACCCAGCAGCTCATCAACAGCTTGACCATTCCGCACGTCTGCTTTCTATTGCGCAATAGCATTCCAAGCTCTCGGGGAGTCTCCAAAACGCCTGCGCGGGGACCCTCCACTCCCCTGCCCACGGCTACTCCAGCCCAGATGACCGCACAACCTCTGCCTACGCAATTTAACGCGTCAGCAGATTAGCCAGGGACTCCCAGAGCCCCGTCCACCCACCCCGGACTCCACGCGTCCCGGCAGAGCAGCTCCGAGCCAAACGCGCACCCGCGCGGACAGACGCTCCGCAGAACGTTATCGACCACACGACGGCCACAGCACCAAAAACGCTCCACAACGAAAACGACACTCCGAGACCAGACAGGCATCCATCCAAAGAATCTACGGGGAGGCAGCGGTGAGGCCAGGAGCCTCTCCTACAACCCCAAATGAAAAAGGAGCCCAACGTCACGGCTCCTGACGAGACGGCGGCACCGCCGCAACCCAGCAGAGACGGCGCAACCAAACGAGAAGCTGCTGCAACGCCTAAGAACTTCTTCCCAGCATCTTGAAGTGCCAGTCCCCGAGACTGGAAGGGTAGAGAGCACAGCTGCCGGCACAGCCCAGGACAACGCCACAAACACCACCAACCAGAAACGACCGAAACGCAAGAACCCTCTACGCTTTCGGCTGCTGATACCAGAAAACCAGCGCCCAACTGGCGCTACGCCAGTCGGCACCGGGATTCCAGATCCCAGGACGGCACCCGAGACGCCTTTCGTGTCCCTCGAACGCAACGAGACCCCAGGATCGTCCGACAGGCGCAAGGCAGGCGTCCCGAACTACACCACAACGCAGACACAGGCTGGAGCTGCCCTGCCCGGCACACGCTGGCGTCGCACTGGAAAGGTCCCCGGGCCCTTCACCTGCCCAAAGGGGACTGTTCCTGGATAGCCCTTGCCCCGAACAGAACTTTACCCCCCTCCCTGCGCTTCCCAGCCCCTTCCCAGCCGCCCAGCCTCCACTTAGCTTTCAGAGGGCCAAGAGACCGAATCCATCTTCAACGGATGAAAACGCCACGTGCGCCGACAGGGATATTCCAGCATCGCCGGCTTCCTCCTCAACATCTACAGCAACACAGGAAAACACACGCTGACTAAGCAGAGCAAACACACAGTATAAAGGCACAAGGCACATCTTCCCTCTGACACCACGCACCGCCCCACCTGCTTACAGTGCTCGGCTCGCCTCTTTTCTCACTCTTTCTTGCCAAGTTGTCCCTCTGCCTACAACCTTTGCCTACACGATAACAGACACGGGCTGGAGCTGCCCCGCCGTGCACAAGCTGGCATCAGTCCGTAAAGTTCCCTGGACCCTTTAGCTGCCCAAAGGGCACTGTTCCTGGACGGCCTTTGCCCCTATGAGAGCTTTAAACCCCCTCCATGCAATTCCCAGCCCCTCCCCAGCCCTCGAGCCTCCGCTTACCTGTCAGAGGGCCAAGGGGCTGCATCAATCTGCAGAGAAAAACACCACGTGCACTAGTAAGCATCTTCCTGCATTGCCCAATTCCTCTTCAACATCTGCAGTAACACAAGAAAACACACACTCACTTAGCAGAGACAACGCACATTATAAAGGCACACAGCACATCTTCCCGCTGACACCACGCAACAACCCACCTGCTTACGGCGCACAGCTCGCCTCCTGCGTCGCCCCTTCTGTGCCAAGTTGTCCCTCTGCACCTGAAATCAAGTTATTCAACAAGTCACCCAGATGCTCATCAACAGCTTGACCATTCCACAGGTCTGCTTTCTGTTTAGGAATCCCACCAGAAGCTCGAATTGAGTCTCTAAAACACTGCGGAAGGGACAGTCCGCTCCCCTGCCCACAGCTACTCCATCCCAGACGACTGCACCACCTTTGCCTGCGCAGTTTAACACGTCAACAGATCAACCGTGCACCCCTAGAGCTCCGTCCACCCACCCCTGACTCCACGCCTCCGGGCAGAGCAGCTCCTAGCCAAAGGTGCACCTGCGCAGACAGTCGCACCTCAGAACGTTATCGACAACACATCAACAGCGCCAAAAACGCTCTATAAAAGCAACGACTCCAAACCAGAGACTGCATCGATCAAAAGAACCTGCAGGGAGGCAGCGGTGAGGCGAGGAGTCTCTACTGCAACCCCAGAAAAAAATAAGAGCCGAACGGCACGGCCCCTTAGGAGACGGCGGCGCTGGCGCAAACACACAGAGAGGGCGGCACGGCTTAAAAACTTCAAGATGCTGGGAAGAAGTGCCAGTCCCTGAGACTGGATGGGTAGAGAGCAGAGCTGCCGACGCAGCCCTCAATGACACCATAAAACACCACCGACCAGAAACGTCCCAAACGCAAGGACCTGCCACGCTTTCGGCTGCTGATACCAGAAAACCAGCGCCCAATTGGCGCTACGCCAGTCGGAACCGGGATTCCAGATCCCGGGACGGCACCCGAGACGCCTTTCGTGTCCCTCGAACGCAACGAGACACCAGGATCGTCTGACAGGCGCAAGGCAGGCGTCCCGAACTACACCACAACGCAGACACAGGCTGGAGCTGCCCTGCCCGGCACACGCTGGCGTCACACTGGAAAGGTCCCCGGGCCCTTTACCCACGCCAAGGGGACGGTTCCTGGACGGCCCTTGCCCTTATCAGAACTAAACCCACCGTCCCTGCGATTCCCAGCCCCTTGCCAGCCCTCGTGCCTCCACTTAGCTTTCAGAGGGCCAAGGGACCGAACCCGTCTTCAACAGAGGAAAACGCCACGTGCGCGAACGGCCGTCTTCCTGCATCGCCGGGTTCCTCTTCAGCGTCTGCAGGAACACGAGAAAACGCACGCTCGCTAAGGCGTGCCAGCACACGGCGTCGTGGGGTAAACGCCGACCCCTTCCGCAACACCCACCTCCTGCTAAGTTCCACGGCGTTCCGTTCGGCGCGTCGTGCCGCGGGCGCAGTCACCAACCCTGGTCGCTCGTGACGCCTAAGACGGCGAGAAGCAAAAGAACTGTAGCGCCTGGAACGAGTCCCCGGCCGCAAACGCTCCTCCTCGCCCCTAGCCCGGCTCACCTCAAATGCTCCTCCCAGGCCAAAGGGCCCACAAAGCGCCTGCAAAGAGAGAAGGAAGCGCTGAACCGAGTCACCGGGCAATACCGGGCTCCTCAACACCCACCGCCGCCTCACCTTCTCGGCTGCCGGCCGGCGTGCGGCTTCGCCCCTCCCAGCTCGTCTGCGGCACCTGCAAAACCAGAGGCACGCGCTCGGACGCCGCCCGAAAACACAGCCTGCCGCAGACGCCCCCATCTCGCCCTCCCTTACCGGGGCCGCTCGCCCACCCGGCCGCCCTTGCTTTTGGCTGCCACGCTGTTGACCACGAAGACGCTCAGCTACCGCCTGTAAAACACAACCAAAGGACGCTCAGACCTGCACCAGCAACACGGCACCTGAAACGAGCTGCCGCTTCAGCCCAGCACTCCGTGCTCACCTTGCCCCAGGACCTGCGCTGCCGATACCCAGCTTTCCTCTTCGCTTCCCACCTAGGAAAAGCAGAAACGACCGGGCTTAGCTAGAGCCACACGGCACAGCTTCCCTCTGGCACCACGCACCGACCCACCTGCTTACGGCGCACAGCTCGCCTCCTGCGTCGCCCCTTCTGTGCCAAGCTGTCCCTCTGCACCTGAAATCAAGTTATTCAGCAAGTCACCCAGCAGCTCATCAACAGCTTGACCATTCCACAGGTCTGCTTTCTATTGCGCAATAGCATTCCAAGCTCTCGGGGAGTCTCCAAAACGCCTGCGCGGGGACCCTCCACTCCCCTGCCCACGGCTACTCCAGCCCAGATGACCGCACAACCTCTGCCTACGCAATTTAACGCGTCAGCAGATTAGCCGGGGACTCCCAGAGCCCCGTCCACCCACCCCAGACTCCACGCGTCCCGGCAGAGCAGCTCCGAGCCAAACGCGCACCCGCGCGGACAGACGCTCCGCAGAACGTTATCGACCACACGACGGCCACAGCACCAAAAACGCTCCACAACGAAAACGACACTCCGAGACCAGACAGGCATCCATCCAAAGAATCTACGGGGAGGCAGCGGTGAGGCCAGGAGCCTCTCCTACAACCCCAAATGAAAAAGGAGCCCAACGTCACGGCTCCTGACGAGACGGCGGCACCGCCGCAACCCAGCAGAGACGGCGCAACCAAACGAGAAGCTGCTGCAACGCCTAAGAACTTCTTCCCAGCATCTTGAAGTGCCAGTCCCCGAGACTGGAAGGGTAGAGAGCACAGCTGCCGGCACAGCCCAGGACAACGCCACAAACACCACCAACCAGAAACGACCGAAACGCAAGAACCCTCTACGCTTTCGGCTGCTGATACCAGAAAACCAGCGCCCAACTGGCGCTACGCCAGTCGGCACCGGGGTTCCAGATCCCGGGACGGCACCCGAGACGCCTTTCGTGTCCCTCGAACGCAACGAGACCCCAGGATCGTCTGACAGGCGCAAGGCAGGCGTCCCGAACTACACCACAACGCAGACACAGGCTGGAGCTGCCCTGCCCGGCACACGCTGGCGTCGCACTGGAAAGGTCCCCGGGCCCTTCACCTGCCCAAAGGGGACTGTTCCTGGATAGCCCTTGCCCCGAACAGAACTTTACCCCCCTCCCTGCGCTTCCCAGCCCCTTCCCAGCCGCCCAGCCTCCACTTAGCTTTCAGAGGGCCAAGAGACCGAATCCATCTTCAACGGATGAAAACGCCACGTGCGCCGACAGGGATATTCCAGCATCGCCGGCTTCCTCCTCAACATCTACAGCAACACAGGAAAACACACGCTGACTAAGCAGAGCAAACACACAGTATAAAGGCACAAGGCACATCTTCCCTCTGACACCACGCACCGCCCCACCTGCTTACAGTGCTCGGCTCGCCTCTTTTCTCACTCTTTCTTGCCAAGTTGTCCCTCTGCCTACAACCTTTGCCTACACGATAACAGACACGGGCTGGAGCTGCCCCGCCGTGCACAAGCTGGCATCAGTCCGTAAAGTTCCCTGGACCCTTTAGCTGCCCAAAGGGCACTGTTCCTGGACGGCCTTTGCCCCTATGAGAGCTTTAAACCCCTTCCATGCAATTCCCAGCCCCTCCCCAGCCCTCGAGCCTCCGCTTACCTGTCAGAGGGCCAAGGGGCTGCATCAATCTGCAGAGAAAAACACCACGTGCACTAGTAAGCATCTTCCTGCATTGCCCAATTCCTCTTCAACATCTGCAGTAACACAAGAAAACACACACTCACTTAGCAGAGACAACGCACATTATAAAGGCACACAGCACATCTTCCCGCTGACACCACGCAACAACCCACCTGCTTACGGCGCACAGCTCGCCTCCTGCGTCGCCCCTTCTGTGCCAAGTTGTCCCTCTGCACCTGAAATCAAGTTATTCAACAAGTCACCCAGATGCTCATCAACAGCTTGACCATTCCACAGGTCTGCTTTCTGTTTAGGAATCCCACCAGAAGCTCGAATTGAGTCTCTAAAACACTGCGGAAGGGACAGTCCGCTCCCCTGCCCACAGCTACTCCATCCCAGACGACTGCACCACCTTTGCCTGCGCAGTTTAACACGTCAACAGATCAACCGTGCACCCCTAGAGCTCCGTCCACCCACCCCTGACTCCACGCCTCCGGGCAGAGCAGCTCCTAGCCAAAGGTGCACCTGCGCAGACAGTCGCACCTCAGAACGTTATCGACAACACATCAACAGCGCCAAAAACGCTCTATAAAAGCAACGACTCCAAACCAGAGACTGCATCGATCAAAAGAACCTGCAGGGAGGCAGCGGTGAGGCGAGGAGTCTCTACTGCAACCCCAGAAAAAAATAAGAGCCGAACGGCACGGCCCCTTAGGAGACGGCGGCGCTGGCGCAAACACACAGAGAGGGCGGCACGGCTTAAAAACTTCAAGATGCTGGGAAGAAGTGCCAGTCCCTGAGACTGGATGGGTAGAGAGCAGAGCTGCCGACGCAGCCCTCAATGACACCATAAAACACCACCGACCAGAAACGTCCCAAACGCAAGGACCTGCCACGCTTTCGGCTGCTGATACCAGAAAACCAGCGCCCAATTGGCGCTACGCCAGTCGGAACCGGGATTCCAGATCCCGGGACGGCACCCGAGACGCCTTTCGTGTCCCTCGAACGCAACGAGACACCAGGATCGTCTGACAGGCGCAAGGCAGGCGTCCCGAACTACACCACAACGCAGACACAGGCTGGAGCTGCCCTGCCCGGCACACGCTGGCGTCACACTGGAAAGGTCCCCGGGCCCTTTACCCACGCCAAGGGGACGGTTCCTGGACGGCCCTTGCCCTTATCAGAACTAAACCCACCGTCCCTGCGATTCCCAGCCCCTTGCCAGCCCTCGTGCCTCCACTTAGCTTTCAGAGGGCCAAGGGACCGAACCCGTCTTCAACAGAGGAAAACGCCACGTGCGCGAACGGCCGTCTTCCTGCATCGCCGGGTTCCTCTTCAGCGTCTGCAGGAACACGAGAAAACGCACGCTCGCTAAGGCGTGCCAGCACACGGCGTCGTGGGGTAAACGCCGACCCCTTCCGCAACACCCACCTCCTGCTAAGTTCCACGGCATTCCGTTCGGCGCGTCGTGCCGCGGGCGCGGTCACCAACCCTGGTCGCTCGTGACGCCTAAGACGGCAAGAAGCAAAAGAACTGTAGCGCCTGGAACGAGTCCCCGGCCGCAAACGCTCCTCCTTGCCCCTAGCCCGGCTCACCTCAAATGCTCCTCCCAGGCCAAAGGGCCCACAAAGCGCCTGCAAAGAGAGAAGGAAGCGCTGAACCGAGTCACCGGGCAATACCGGGCTCCTCAACACCCACCGCCGCCTCACCTTCTCGGCTGCCGGCCGGCGTGCGGCTTCGCCCCTCCCAGCTCGTCTGCGGCACCTGCAAAACCAGAGGCACGCGCTCGGACGCCGCCCGAAAACACAGCCTGCCGCAGACACCCCCATCTCGCCCTCCCTTACCGGGGCCGCTCGCCCACCCGGCCGCCCTTGCTTTTGGCTGCCACGCTGTTGACCACGAAGACGCTCAGCTACCGCCTGTAAAACACAACCAAAGGACGCTCAGACCTGCACCAGCAACACGGCACCTGAAACGAGCTGCCGCTTCAGCCCAGCACTCCGTGCTCACCTTGCCCCAGGACCTGCGCTGCCGATACCCAGCTTTCCTCTTCGCTTCCCACCTAGGAAAAGCAGAAACGACCGGGCTTAGCTAGAGCCACACGGCACAGCTTCCCTCTGGCACCACGCACCGACCCACCTGCTTACGGCGCACAGCTCGCCTCCTGCGTCGCCCCTTCTGTGCCAAGCTGTCCCTCTGCACCTGAAATCAAGTTATTCAGCAAGTCACCCAGCAGCTCATCAACAGCTTGACCATTCCGCACGTCTGCTTTCTATTGCGCAATAGCATTCCAAGCTCTCGGGGAGTCTCCAAAACGCCTGCGCGGGGACCCTCCACTCCCCTGCCCACGGCTACTCCAGCCCAGATGACCGCACAACCTCTGCCTACGCAATTTAACGCGTCAGCAGATTAGCCGGGGACTCCCAGAGCCCCGTCCACCCACCCCGGACTCCACGCGTCCCGGCAGAGCAGCTCCGAGCCAAACGCGCACCCGCGCGGACAGACGCTCCGCAGAACGTTATCGACCACACGATGGCCACAGCACCAAAAACGCTCCACAACGAAAACGACACTCCGAGACCAGACAGGCATCCATCCAAAGAATCTACGGGGAGGCAGCGGTGAGGCCAGGAGCCTCTCCTACAACCCCAAATGAAAAAGGAGCCCAACGTCACGGCTCCTGACGAGACGGCGGCACCGCCGCAACCCAGCAGAGACGGCGCAACCAAACGAGAAGCTGCTGCAACGCCTAAGAACTTCTTCCCAGCATCTTGAAGTGCCAGTCCCCGAGACTGGAAGGGTAGAGAGCACAGCTGCCGGCACAGCCCAGGACAACGCCACAAACACCACCGACCAGAAACGACCGAAACGCAAGAACCCTCTACGCTTTCGGCTGCTGATACCAGAAAACCAGCGCCCAACTGGCGCTACGCCAGTCGGCACCGGGGTTCCAGATCCCGGGACGGCACCCGAGACGCCTTTCGTGTCCCTCGAACGCAACGAGACCCCAGGATCGTCTGACAGGCGCAAGGCAGGCGTCCCGAACTACACCACAACGCAGACACAGGCTGGAGCTGCCCTGCCCGGCACACGCTGGCGTCGCACTGGAAAGGTCCCCGGGCCCTTCACCTGCCCAAAGGGGACTGTTCCTGGATAGCCCTTGCCCCGAACAGAACTTTACCTCCCTCCCTGCGCTTCCCAGCCCCTTCCCAGCCGCCCAGCCTCCACTTAGCTTTCAGAGGGCCAAGAGACCGAATCCATCTTCAACGGATGAAAACGCCACGTGCGCCGACATGGATATTCCAGCATCGCCGGCTTCCTCCTCAACATCTACAGCAACACAGGAAAACACACGCTGACTAAGCAGAGCAAACACACAGTATAAAGGCACAAGGCACATCTTCCCTCTGACACCACGCACCGCCCCACCTGCTTACAGTGCTCGGCTCGCCTCTTTTCTCACTCTTTCTTGCCAAGTTGTCCCTCTGCCTACAACCTTTGCCTACACGATAACAGACACGGGCTGGAGCTGCCCCGCCGTGCACAAGCTGGCATCAGTCCGTAAAGTTCCCTGGACCCTTTAGCTGCCCAAAGGGCACTGTTCCTGGACGGCCTTTGCCCCTATGAGAGCTTTAAACCCCCTCCATGCAATTCCCAGCCCCTCCCCAGCCCTCGAGCCTCCGCTTACCTGTCAGAGGGCCAAGGGGCTGCATCAATCTGCAGAGAAAAACACCACGTGCACTAGTAAGCATCTTCCTGCATTGCCCAATTCCTCTTCAACATCTGCAGTAACACAAGAAAACACACACTCACTTAGCAGAGACAACGCACATTATAAAGGCACACAGCACATCTTCCCGCTGACACCACGCAACAACCCACCTGCTTACGGCGCACAGCTCGCCTCCTGCGTCGCCCCTTCTGTGCCAAGTTGTCCCTCTGCACCTGAAATCAAGTTATTCAACAAGTCACCCAGATGCTCATCAACAGCTTGACCATTCCACAGGTCTGCTTTCTGTTTAGGAATCCCACCAGAAGCTCGAATTGAGTCTCTAAAACACTGCGGAAGGGACAGTCCGCTCCCCTGCCCACAGCTACTCCATCCCAGACGACTGCACCACCTTTGCCTGCGCAGTTTAACACGTCAACAGATCAACCGTGCACCCCTAGAGCTCCGTCCACCCACCCCTGACTCCACGCCTCCGGGCAGAGCAGCTCCTAGCCAAAGGTGCACCTGCGCAGACAGTCGCACCTCAGAACGTTATCGACAACACATCAACAGCGCCAAAAACGCTCTATAAAAGCAACGACTCCAAACCAGAGACTGCATCGATCAAAAGAACCTGCAGGGAGGCAGCGGTGAGGCGAGGAGTCTCTACTGCAACCCCAGAAAAAAATAAGAGCCGAACGGCACGGCCCCTTAGGAGACGGCGGCGCTGGCGCAAACACACAGAGAGGGCGGCACGGCTTAAAAACTTCAAGATGCTGGGAAGAAGTGCCAGTCCCTGAGACTGGATGGGTAGAGAGCAGAGCTGCCGACGCAGCCCTCAATGACACCATAAAACACCACCGACCAGAAACGTCCCAAACGCAAGGACCTGCCACGCTTTCGGCTGCTGATACCAGAAAACCAGCGCCCAATTGGCGCTACGCCAGTCGGAACCGGGATTCCAGATCCCGGGACGGCACCCGAGACGCCTTTCGTGTCCCTCGAACGCAACGAGACACCAGGATCGTCTGACAGGCGCAAGGCAGGCGTCCCGAACTACACCACAACGCAGACACAGGCTGGAGCTGCCCTGCCCGGCACACGCTGGCGTCACACTGGAAAGGTCCCCGGGCCCTTTACCCGCGCCAAGGGGACGGTTCCTGGACGGCCCTTGCCCTTATCAGAACTAAACCCACCGTCCCTGCGATTCCCAGCCCCTTGCCAGCCCTCGTGCCTCCACTTAGCTTTCAGAGGGCCAAGGGACCGAACCCGTCTTCAACAGAGGAAAACGCCACGTGCGCGAACGGCCGTCTTCCTGCATCGCCGGGTTCCTCTTCAGCGTCTGCAGGAACACGAGAAAACGCACGCTTGCTAAGGCGTGCCAGCACACGGCGTCGTGGGGTAAACGCCGACCCCTTCCGCAACACCCACCTCCTGCTAAGTTCCACGGCGTTCCGTTCGGCGCGTCGTGCCGCGGGCGCGGTCACCAACCCTGGTCGCTCGTGACGCCTAAGACGGCGAGAAGCAAAAGAACTGTAGCGCCTGGAACGAGTCCCCGGCCGCAAACGCTCCTCCTCGCCCCTAGCCCGGCTCACCTCAAATGCTCCTCCCAGGCCAAAGGGCCCACAAAGCGCCTGCAAAGAGAGAAGGAAGCGCTGAACCGAGTCACCGGGCAATACCGGGCTCCTCAACACCCACCGCCGCCTCACCTTCTCGGCTGCCGGCCGGCGTGCGGCTTCGCCCCTCCCAGCTCGTCTGCGGCACCTGCAAAACCAGAGGCACGCGCTCGGACGCCGCCCGAAAACACAGCCTGCCGCAGACGCCCCCATCTCGCCCTCCCTTACCGGGGCCGCTCGCCCACCCGGCCGCCCTTGCTTTTGGCTGCCACGCTGTTGACCACGAAGACGCTCAGCTACCGCCTGTAAAACACAACCAAAGGACGCTCAGACCTGCACCAGCAACACGGCACCTGAAACGAGCTGCCGCTTCAGCCCAGCACTCCGTGCTCACCTTGCCCCAGGACCTGCGCTGCCGATACCCAGCTTTCCTCTTCGCTTCCCACCTAGGAAAAGCAGAAACGACCGGGCTTAGCTAGAGCCACACGGCACAGCTTCCCTCTGGCACCACGCACCGACCCACCTGCTTACGGCGCACAGCTCGCCTCCTGCGTCGCCCCTTCTGTGCCAAGCTGTCCCTCTGCACCTGAAATCAAGTTATTCAGCAAGTCACCCAGCAGCTCATCAACAGCTTGACCATTCCGCACGTCTGCTTTCTATTGCGCAATAGCATTCCAAGCTCTCGGGGAGTCTCCAAAACGCCTGCGCGGGGACCCTCCACTCCCCTGCCCACGGCTACTCCAGCCCAGATGACCGCACAACCTCTGCCTACGCAATTTAACGCGTCAGCAGATTAGCCGGGGACTCCCAGAGCCCCGTCCACCCACCCCGGACTCCACGCGTCCCGGCAGAGCAGCTCCGAGCCAAACGCGCACCCGCGCGGACAGACGCTCCGCAGAACGTTATCGACCACACGACGGCCACAGCACCAAAAACGCTCCACAACGAAAACGACACTCCGAGACCAGACAGGCATCCATCCAAAGAATCTACGGGGAGGCAGCGGTGAGGCCAGGAGCCTCTCCTACAACCCCAAATGAAAAAGGAGCCCAACGTCACGGCTCCTGACGAGACGGCGGCACCGCCGCAACCCAGCAGAGACGGCGCAACCAAACGAGAAGCTGCTGCAACGCCTAAGAACTTCTTCCCAGCATCTTGAAGTGCCAGTCCCCGAGACTGGATGGGTAGAGAGCACAGCTGCCGGCACAGCCCAGGACAACGCCACAAACACCACCGACCAGAAACGACCGAAACGCAAGAACCCTCTACGCTTTCGGCTGCTGATACCAGAAAACCAGCGCCCAACTGGCGCTACGCCAGTCGGCACCGGGGTTCCAGATCCCGGGACGGCACCCGAGACGCCTTTCGTGTCCCTCGAACGCAACGAGACCCCAGGATCGTCTGACAGGCGCAAGGCAGGCGTCCCGAACTACACCACAACGCAGACACAGGCTGGAGCTGCCCTGCCCGGCACACGCTGGCGTCGCACTGGAAAGGTCCCCGGGCCCTTCACCTGCCCAAAGGGGACTGTTCCTGGATAGCCCTTGCCCCGAACAGAACTTTACCCCCCTCCCTGCGCTTCCCAGCCCCTTCCCAGCCGCCCAGCCTCCACTTAGCTTTCAGAGGGCCAAGAGACCGAATCCATCTTCAACGGATGAAAACGCCACGTTCGATGAAGAAAGAAACAGAAAAACTGTAGTGCTTGGGAGAAACCAGAAAGTTTCCACTTTCCCCTTCATCACCCACAATAAAAAAACACATACGCAATAATGAACACTCAGATGTTGTTTATCAGTACTAGTTCACTAGCCATTGCTCCCCTTGGCTGAGTTCTGGGAGGTAGATGTGAATGATCTACCAGCGGCCACTGCACACTGCAAAGGTTCTGTGGACAACACACTGTTCTGTGGGTGATCAGGGCGGCGTTGAGCCCCCCTGTAGCCTGAAAGACACTCTGCCTTATGGTCCTGCTGCTTCCTTCAGAAATGCTAAAACTCCACCTACAGATATGAGATACTCATCCTAACCCCTCCTAGATAAGCTGAGCATCAGTGCTAGGAGGAGAGATTATATCAGCGACTTGTTCCACACCAATACAAACCAAAAATTAACACCCCATCTTCATTGCAGTCAGGAAGTTTGGGAAAACACAGAGCACCAGGAATTGATTCAATAAATGAAATATAGTTACAAATATACCTTCAACTACAGCTGTTATTGAAACTTTGCTGCTCCTGAAGGTCTTATGTCAAACAGACCCCTCCACTTGTCCAAACACACGTGCCCATGTAGCTTAAACAGCTCACAAGCTGCCAACTGCTGAAGGAGCAGCAAGGAACCAGCACCCAAGCAGCCCAGGAGCAGAATGAGCTCCCTGCCCAGGGGCTGGGGCTCAAATAGCCTGAGCCTCGCCCAGCCCTGCCCACAGTCCCCTGGGAAAGGGGAGGGATGTAGGTCTGTAGGCCACACCCCCTGCAGGGAGCCCACCAATGGGGCTGGAAGTGTGGGTCAAGGGAGAGGAGCCCAGCTGGGAGGGTGGGGCGCTTGGAAAGGGGGTGGGGCCTGGTTGGGGCACACCCCTCCGGGAAGGCACATTCAGGAGAGCTTGGGAGGGGGTGGGGTTGGCAGGGGCCCCACCCACACCTTCAGTCCCACCCTCAACCCTAAACCCCACCCCCAAATCCCTCACTGGAAATTCAACAAACCACATGCTTAAGGTTTCTTTACATTATTTAATTTTATTGGTTGAGAATTGGCCCCAAAACCATGTTAAAAATCCCCCAACATGGCCCGGGGGGAGCAATGTCAGGATGGCAACGGCACAGCGCTGCCCTTTTCCAAGATGGCCATCGGGGGTAAACAGGGCCACAGGTCCCACCACCCACCTTGGGCCCCACCCCAAAATGGCCGCCCTAGGCAGGTCCCGCCCACCTCAGCCCCACCCTTCCAGCACAGGCTTGGCAGCCATGACAGCCATGGCCCCGCCCACCAGCAGGGACACAGCAGCCGAGAGGGCCACACCCACCAGGGCAGCCATCTTGTTCCCATGGGCAACGTGCAGGGCCACAGGGGCAGCCAATGGGAGCAGCCGATACAGCCGGGAGCTGCCGCCTGAGCAGGGCCCAGATGAACAGCCCGTCCGGCAGTGCCAGCAGGGCTGCCAGCCCCCCCCCGCCATCTTGGATTCCAAGCAGGGTGGAGCCCAGCAGCCATGCTGCCCTCATTTTCTGTTGTGCACAGGGCCCCATGCAGCATCACAACCCAGGACATCTGGTGGGGTGAGGGGACCCAGGAATGTGGATCTATGCGCAGAACCCAGTAGCTGTGGGCTGCTACATATCAATGGGGCAGAGTGCTGGAACTATATGGTGCTGCAGAGCAGTGCTGTGGATGTAGAGGGCAGACTGGATGTGTGGGGCACTGTGGGGCACTGCTGTGGGTCTATGGGGCAGGGTGCAGGAGCTACAGTGTGCTGTGGGGCAGCATTGCTGGCCTATGGGCTAGTGTGAACAAGCTACAATGTTTTCTGGGACAGTGCTGTTGATCTATAGGGCAGAAGAACTGTGGGGTGCTGTGG
The DNA here is from genome assembly GCF_964273445.1 of Streptopelia decaocto. Taxonomy (NCBI): domain Eukaryota; kingdom Metazoa; phylum Chordata; class Aves; order Columbiformes; family Columbidae; genus Streptopelia; species Streptopelia decaocto. The sequence goes on along the minus strand of NW_028117180.1, from coordinate 1,911 downwards.
GGTTACACTGTGGGTCTACAGGGCAGAGTAAACAAGATACAGGGTGCTGTGGGTGATGTATGGGGCAGAGTGGAGACATAGGGTGCTGTAGAGCAGCGCTGTCCATTTATGGCGCAGAGTAAAAGCAGCTACGGGGTGCAGTGACTCCATAGGGCAGAGGGGCTATGGGCTGCTGTGGGTCACTGTGTGGGTCACTCACTCTTCAGGGGTGTTTCACCTGACAACAATCCCATTGACCCCACAGCCCCCCTGGCCCCCACACCCGCCCCATAGACCCTGTGACCCACCCATAGTGGGCAGTGCAGGCGTGGTCAGGAGGGAGGGGTGGTCAGGTGGACAGAGGTGTGTGGTGCTGTGGGGCAGCACTTTGCACCAATGGGGCAGAATGCAGCACCTACAGGCTGCTGTGGGGCAGCTCTCTGGGTCTAAGGGGCAGAGTCGAGTCCTATGGGGTCCTGTGGGGCAGCACTGTGGGTCTATGGAGCAGAGTAGAGTCACTATGGGGTGCTGGGGGGCACTACTTTGGATGTGTGGGGCAAATTACAAGAGCTATGTGGTGCTGTGGGGCAGTACTGGGCATCTTTAGGGCAGAGAGCAGGAGCCATGGGGTGCTAGGGGGCACTGCTGTGCATGTATGGGGCAGAGTACAGGAGCTATATGGTGCTGGGGGGCAGTACTGGGCATCTTTAGGGCAGAGAGCAGGAGCCATGGGGTGCTAGGGGGCACTGCTGTGCATGTATGGGGCAGAGTACAGGAGCTATATGGTGCTGGGGGGCAGTACTGGGCATCTATGGGGCAGAGTGCAGGAGCCATGGGGTGCTGGGGGAGCACTAATGTGGATGTATGGGGCAGAGCACAGGAGCTATATGGTGCTGTGGGGCAGTACTGGGCATCTATAGGGCAGAGTGCAGGAGCCATGGGGTAATGGGGGGCACTACGGTGGATGTATGGAGCAGAGTACAGGAGCTATATGGTGCTGTGGGGCAGTACTGGGCATCTATGGGGCGGAGTACAGGAGCTATATGGTGCTCTGAGGCAGTACTGGGCATCTATAGGGCAGAGTACAGGAGCTATATGGTGCTGGGGGCAGTACTGGGCATCTATAGGGCAGAGTACAGGAGCTATATGGTGCTGTGGGGCAGTACTGGGCATCTATAGGGCAGAGTACAGGAGCTATATGGCGCTGTGGGGCAGTACTGGGCAGCTATAGGGCAGAGTACAGGAGCTATATGGTGCTGGGGGGCAGTACTGGGCATCTATAGGGCAGAGTACAGGAGCTATATGGTGCTGTGGGGCAGTACTGGGCAGCTATAGGGCAGAGTGCAGGAGCCATGGGGCGCTGGGGGGCACTACTGTGGATGTATAGGGCAGAGTACAGGAGCTATATGGTGCTGGGGGGCACTACTGTGGATGTATGGGGCAGAGTAGAGGAGCTATATGGTGCTGGGGGGCACTACTGGGCATCTATGGGGCAGAGTGCAGGAGCCATTGGGTGCTGGGGGGTACTAGTGTGGATGTATGGGGCAGAGTACAGGAGCTATATAGTGCTGTGGGGCAGTACTGGGCATCTATGGGGCAGAGTACAGGAGCTATAGGGTGCTGGGGGGCACTACTGTGGATGTATGGGGCAGAGTACAGGCGCTATATGGTGTTGTGGGGCAGTACTGGGCATCTATAGGGCAGAGTACAGGAGCTATAGGGTGCTGGGGGGCACTACTGTGGATGTATGGGGCAGAGTACAGGCGCTATATGGTGTTGTGGGGCAGTACTGGGCATCTATAGGGCAGAGTGCAGGAGCCATGGGGTAATGGGGGGCACTACTGTGGATGTATGGGGCAGAGTACAGGAGCTATATGGTGCTGTGGGGCAGTACTGGGCATCTATAGGGCAGAGTGCAGGAGCCATGGGGTG
>NW_028117181.1:0-17919 GCF_964273445.1 Streptopelia decaocto | reverse complement strand
TTGAAGCTTTTAAAATTCTCTCTAGAATTTTCAAAATCCATGTCCACATGTTTACAATTTCACGTCAAAAAATGGCTAAAATTCCAGTTGAAATTTTTTCAAAGTCCCTTAAAAAATTTTCCAATTTTTGTCCCAATTCTTCCCATTCCCATTGAAACTTTTCAAATCCCTCTCCAAATTGTTGAAATTCTCTTGAAGCTTTTAAATTCTCTCTAGAATTTTCAAAATCCATGTCCACATGTTTACAATTTCACGTCAAAAAATGGCTAAAATTCCAGTTGAAATTTTTTCAAAGTCCCTGAAAAATTTTCCAATTTTTGTCCCAATTCTTCCCATTCCCATTGAAACTTTTCAAATCCCTCTCCAAATTGTTGAAATTCTGTTGAAGCTTTTAAAATTCTCTCTAGAATTTTCAAAATCCATGGCCACATGTTTACAATTTCACGTCAAAGAATTGCTAAAATTCCAGTTGAAATTTTTTCAAAGTCCCTTAAAATTTTCCAATTTTTGTCCCAATTCTTCCCATTCCCATTGAAACTTTTCAAATCCCTCTCAAAATTGTTGAAATTCTGTTGAAGCTTTTAAAATTCTCTCTAGAATTTTCAAAATCCATGTCCACATGTTTACAATTTCACGTCAAAAAATGGCTAAAATTCCAGTTGAAATTTTTTTCAAAGTCCCTTAAAAATTTTCCAATTTTTGTCCCAATTCTTCCCATTCCCATTGAAACTTTTCAAATCCCTCTCAAAATTGTTGAAATTCTCTTGAAGCTTTTAAAATTCTCTCTAGAATTTTCAAAATCCATGGCCACATGTTTACAATTTCACGTCAAAGAATTGCTAAAATTCCAGTTGAAATTTTTTCAAAGTCCCTTAAAATTTTCCAATTTTTGTCCCAATTCTTCCCATTCCCATTGAAAATTTTCAAATCCCTCTCAAAATTGTTGAAATTCTGTTGAAGCTTTTAAAATTCTCTCTAGAATTTTCAAAATCCATGTCCACATGTTTACAATTTCACGTCAAAAAATGGCTAAAATTCCAGTTGAAATTTTTTCAAAGTCCCTTAAAAATTTTCCAATTTTTGTCCCAATTCTTCCCATTCCCATTGAAACTTTTCAAATCCCTCTCCAAATTGTTGAAATTCTGTTGAACCTTTTAAAATTCTCTCTAGAATTTTCAAAATCCATGTCCACATGTTTACAATTTCACGTCAAAAAAATGGCTAAAATTCCAGTTGAAATTTTTCAAAGTCCCTGAAAAATTTTCCAATTTTTGTCCCAATTCTTCCCATTCCCATTGAAACTTTTCAAATCCCTCTCCAAATTGTTGAAATTCTGTTGAAGCTTTAAAAATTCTCTCCAGAATTTTCAAAATCCATGTCCACATGTTTACAATTTCACGTCAAAAAATGGCTAAAATTCCAGCTGAAATTTTTTCAAAGTCCCTTAAAAATTTTTCCTATTTTTGTCCCAATTCTTCCCATTCCCATTGAAACTTTTCAAATCCCTCTCAAAATTGTTGAAATTCTCTTGAAGCTTTTAAAATTCTCTCTAGAATTTTCAAATCCATGTCCACATGTTTACAATTTCACGTCAAAAAATGGCTAAAATTCCAGTTGAAATTTTTTCAAAGTCCCTTAAAAATTTTCCAATTTTTGTCCCAATTCTTCCCATTCCCATTGAAACTTTTCAAATCCCTCTCAAAATTGTTGAAATTCTGTTGAAGCTTTTAAAATTCTCTCTAGAATTTTCAAAATCCATGTCCACATGTTTACAATTTCACGTCAAAAAATGGCTAAAATTCCAGTTGAAATTTTTTCAAAGTCCCTTAAAAATTTTCCAATTTTTGTCCCAATTCTTCCCATTCCCATTGAAACTTTTCAAATCCCTCTCAAAATTGTTGAAATTCTCTTGAAGCTTTTAAAATTCTCTCTAGAATTTTCAAAATCCATGTCCACATGTTTACAATTTCACGTCAAAAAATGGCTAAAATTCCAGTTGAAATTTTTTCAAAGTCCCTGAAAAATTTTCCAATTTTTGTCCCAATTCTTCCCATTCCCATTGAAACTTTTCAAATCCCTCTCCAAATTGTTGAAATTCTCTTGAAGCTTTTAAAATTCTCTCTAGAATTTTCAAAATCCATGTCCACATGTTTACAATTTCACGTCAAAAAATGGCTAAAATTCCAGTTGAAATTTTTTCAAAGTCCCTTAAAAAATTTTCCAATTTTTGTCCCAATTCTTCCCATTCCCATTGAAACTTTTCAAATCCCTCTCCAAATTGTTGAAATTCTCTTGAAGCTTTTAAAATTCTCTCTAGAATTTTCAAAATCCATGTCCACATGTTTACAATTTCACGTCAAAAAATGGCTAAAATTCCAGTTGAAATTTTTTCAAAGTCCCTGAAAAATTTTCCAATTTTTGTCCCAATTCTTCCCATTCCCATTGAAACTTTTCAAATCCCTCTCCAAATTGTTGAAATTCTGTTGAAGCTTTTAAAATTCTCTCTAGAATTTTCAAAATCCATGGCCACATGTTTACAATTTCACGTCAAAGAATTGCTAAAATTCCAGTTGAAATTTTTTCAAAGTCCCTTAAAATTTTCCAATTTTTGTCCCAATTCTTCCCATTCCCATTGAAACTTTTCAAATCCCTCTCAAAATTGTTGAAATTCTGTTGAAGCTTTTAAAATTCTCTCTAGAATTTTCAAAATCCATGTCCACATGTTTACAATTTCACGTCAAAAAATGGCTAAAATTCCAGTTGAAATTTTTTCAAAGTCCCTTAAAAATTTTCCAATTTTTGTCCCAATTCTTCCCATTCCCATTGAAACTTTTCAAATCCCTCTCAAAATTGTTGAAATTCTCTTGAAGCTTTTAAAATTCTCTCTAGAATTTTCAAAATCCATGGCCACATGTTTACAATTTCACGTCAAAGAATTGCTAAAATTCCAGTTGAAATTTTTTCAAAGTCCCTTAAAATTTTCCAATTTTTGTCCCAATTCTTCCCATTCCCATTGAAAATTTTCAAATCCCTCTCAAAATTGTTGAAATTCTGTTGAAGCTTTTAAAATTCTCTCTAGAATTTTCAAAATCCATGTCCACATGTTTACAATTTCACGTCAAAAAATGGCTAAAATTCCAGTTGAAATTTTTTCAAAGTCCCTTAAAAATTTTCCAATTTTTGTCCCAATTCTTCCCATTCCCATTGAAACTTTTCAAATCCCTCTCGAAATTGTTGAAATTCTGTTGAAGCTTTTAAAATTCTCTCTAGAATTTTCAAAATCCATGTCCACATGTTTACAATTTCACGTCAAAAAATGGCTAAAATTCCAGTTGAAATTTTTTCAAAGTCCCTGAAAAATTTTCCAATTTTTGTCCCAATTCTTCCCATTCCCATTGAAACTTTCAAATCCCTCTCCAAATTGTTGAAATTCTCTTGAAGCTTTTAAAATTCTCTCTAGAATTTTCAAAATCCATGTCCACATGTTTACAATTTCACGTCAAAAAATGGCTAAAATTCCAGTTGAAATTTTTTTCAAAGTCCCTTCAAAATTTTCCAATTTTTGTCCCAATTCTTCCCATTCCCATTGAAACTTTTCAAATCCCTCTCAAAATTGTTGAAATTCTCTTGAAGCTTTTAAAATTCTCTCTAGAATTTTCAAAATCCATGTCCACATGTTTACAATTTCACGTCAAAAAATGGCTAAAATTCCAGTTGAAATTTTTTCAAAGTCCCTTAAAAATTTTCCAATTTTTGTCCCAATTCTTCCCATTCCCATTGAAACTTTTCAAATCCCTCTCCAAATTGTTGAAATTCTCTTGAAGCTTTTAAAATTTTCTCTAGAATTTTCAAAATCCATGTCCACATGTTTACAATTTCACGTCAAAAAATGGGTAAATTCCAGTTGAAATTTTTCAAAGTCCCTTAAAAATTTTCCAATTTTTGTCCCAATTCTTCCCATTCCCATTGAAACTTTTCAAATCCCTCTCCAAATTGTTGAAATTCTCTTGAAGCTTTTAAAATTCTCTCTAGAATTTTCAAAATCCATGTCCACATGTTTACAATTTCACGTCAAAAAATGGCTAAAATTCCAGTTGAAATTTTTTCAAAGTCCCTGAAAAATTTTCCAATTTTTGTCCCAATTCTTCCCATTCCCATTGAAACTTTTCAAATCCCTCTCCAAATTGTTGAAATTCTGTTGAAGCTTTAAAAATTCTCTCCAGAATTTTCAAAATCCATGGCCACATGTTTACAATTTCACGTCAAAGAATTGCTAAAATTCCAGTTGAAATTTTTTCAAAGTCCCTTAAAATTTTCCAATTTTTGTCCCAATTCCTCCCATTCCCATTGAAAATTTTCAAATCCCTCTCAAAATTGTTGAAATTCTGTTGAAGCTTTTAAAATTCTCTCTAGAATTTTCAAAATCCATGTCCACATGTTTACAATTTCACGTCAAAAAATGGCTAAAATTCCAGTTGAAATTTTTTCAAAGTCCCTGAAAAATTTTCCAATTTTTGTCCCAATTCTTCCCATTCCCATTGAACTTTTCAAATCCCTCTCCAAATTGTTGAAATTCTGTTGAAGCTTTTAAAATTCTCTCTAGAATTTTCAAAATCCATGGCCACATGTTTACAATTTCACGTCAAAGAATTGCTAAAATTCCAGTTGAAATTTTTTCAAAGTCCCTTAAAATTTTCCAATTTTTGTCCCAATTCTTCCCATTCCCATTGAAACTTTTCAAATCCCTCTCAAAATTGTTGAAATTCTGTTGAAGCTTTTAAAATTCTCTCTAGAATTTTCAAAATCCATGTCCACATGTTTACAATTTCACGTCAAAAAATGGCTAAAATTCCAGTTGAAATTTTTTCAAAGTCCCTTAAAAATTTTCCAATTTTTGTCCCAATTCTTCCCATTCCCATTGAAACTTTTCAAATCCCTCTCAAAATTGTTGAAATTCTCTTGAAGCTTTTAAAATTCTCTCTAGAATTTTCAAAAATCCATGGCCACATGTTTACAATTTCACGTCAAAGAATTGCTAAAATTCCAGTTGAAATTTTTTCAAAGTCCCTTAAAATTTTCCAATTTTTGTCCCAATTCTTCCCATTCCCATTGAAAATTTTCAAATCCCTCTCAAAATTGTTGAAATTCTGTTGAAGCTTTTAAAATTCTCTCTAGAATTTTCAAAATCCATGTCCACATGTTTACAATTTCACGTCAAAAAATGGCTAAAATTCCAGTTGAAATTTTTTCAAAGTCCCTTAAAAATTTTCCAATTTTTGTCCCAATTCTTCCCATTCCCATTGAAACTTTTCAAATCCCTCTCGAAATTGTTGAAATTCTGTTGAAGCTTTTAAAATTCTCTCTAGAATTTTCAAAATCCATGTCCACATGTTTACAATTTCACGTCAAAAAATGGCTAAAATTCCAGTTGAAATTTTTTCAAAGTCCCTGAAAAATTTTCCAATTTTTGTCCCAATTCTTCCCATTCCCATTGAAACTTTTCAAATCCCTCTCCAAATTGTTGAAATTCTCTTGAAGCTTTTAAAATTCTCTCTAGAATTTTCAAAATCCATGTCCACATGTTTACAATTTCACGTCAAAAAATGGCTAAAATTCCAGTTGAAATTTTTTCAAAGTCCCTTCAAAATTTTCCAATTTTTGTCCCAATTCTTCCCATTCCCATTGAAACTTTTCAAATCCCTCTCAAAATTGTTGAAATTCTCTTGAAGCTTTTAAAATTCTCTCTAGAATTTTCAAAATCCATGTCCACATGTTTACAATTTCACGTCAAAAAATGGCTAAAATTCCAGTTGAAATTTTTTCAAAGTCCCTTAAAAATTTTCCAATTTTTTGTCCCAATTCTTCCCATTCCCATTGAAACTTTTCAAATCCCTCTCCAAATTGTTGAAATTCTCTTGAAGCTTTTAAAATTTTCTCTAGAATTTTCAAAATCCATGTCCACATGTTTACAATTTCACGTCAAAAAATGGGTAAATTCCAGTTGAAATTTTTTCAAAGTCCCTTAAAAATTTTCCAATTTTTGTCCCAATTCTTCCCATTCCCATTGAAACTTTTCAAATCCCTCTCCAAATTGTTGAAATTCTCTTGAAGCTTTTAAAATTCTCTCTAGAATTTTCAAAATCCATGTCCACATGTTTACAATTTCACGTCAAAAAATGGCTAAAATTCCAGTTGAAATTTTTTCAAAGTCCCTGAAAAATTTTCCAATTTTTGTCCCAATTCTTCCCATTCCCATTGAAACTTTTCAAATCCCTCTCCAAATTGTTGAAATTCTGTTGAAGCTTTAAAAATTCTCTCCAGAATTTTCAAAATCCATGGCCACATGTTTACAATTTCACGTCAAAGAATTGCTAAAATTCCAGTTGAAATTTTTTCAAAGTCCCTTAAAATTTTCCAATTTTTGTCCCAATTCCTCCCATTCCCATTGAAAATTTTCAAATCCCTCTCAAAATTGTTGAAATTCTGTTGAAGCTTTTAAAATTCTCTCTAGAATTTTCAAAATCCATGTCCACATGTTTACAATTTCACGTCAAAAAATGGCTAAAATTCCAGTTGAAATTTTTTCAAAGTCCCTTAAAAATTTTCCAATTTTTGTCCCAATTCTTCCCATTCCCATTGAAACTTTTCAAATCCCTCTCAAAATTGTTGAAATTCTGTTGAAGCTTTTAAAATTCTCTCTAGAATTTTCAAAATCCATGTCCACATGTTTACAATTTCACGTCAAAAAATGGCTAAAATTCCAGTTGAAATTTTTTCAAAGTCCCTTAAAAATTTTCCAATTTTTGTCCCAATTCTTCCCATTCCCATTGAAACTTTTCAAATCCCTCTCAAAATTGTTGAAATTCTCTTGAAGCTTTTAAAATTCTCTCTAGAATTTTCAAAATCCATGTCCACATGTTTACAATTTCACGTCAAAAAATGGCTAAAATTCCAGTTGAAATTTTTTCAAAGTCCCTGAAAATTTTCCAATTTTTGTCCCAATTCTTCCCATTCCCATTGAAACTTTTCAAATCCCTCTCCAAATTGTTGAAATTCTCTTGAAGCTTTTAAAATTCTCTCTAGAATTTTCAAAATCCATGTCCACATGTTTACAATTTCACGTCAAAAAATGGCTAAAATTCCAGTTGAAATTTTTTCAAAGTCCCTTAAAAATTTTCCAATTTTTGTCCCAATTCTTCCCATTCCCATTGAAACTTTTCAAATCCCTCTCCAAATTGTTGAAATTCTCTTGAAGCTTTTAAAATTCTCTCTAGAATTTTCAAAATCCATGTCCACATGTTTACAATTTCACGTCAAAAAATGGCTAAAATTCCAGTTGAAATTTTTTCAAAGTCCCTTAAAATTTTCCAATTTTTGTCCCAATTCCTCCATTCCATTGAAAATTTTCAAATCCCTCTCAAAATTGTTGAAATTCTGTTGAAGCTTTTAAAATTCTCTCTAGAATTTTCAAAATCCATGTCCACATGTTTACAATTTCACGTCAAAAAATGGCTAAAATTCCAGTTGAAATTTTTTCAAAGTCACTTAAAAATTTTCCAATTTTTGTCCCAATTCTTCCCATTCCCATTGAAACTTTTCAAATCCCTCTCAAAATTGTTGAAATTCTGTTGAACCTTTTAAAATTCTCTCTAGAATTTTCAAAATCCATGTCCACATGTTTACAATTTCACGTCAAAAAATTGCTAAAATTCCAGTTGAAATTTTTTCAAAGTCCCTTAAAAATTTTCCAATTTTTGTCCCAATTCTTCCCATTCCCATTGAAACTTTTCAAATCCCTCTCAAAATTGTTGAAATTCTGTTGAAGCTTTTAAAATTCTCTCTAGAATTTTCAAAATCCATGTCCACATGTTTACAATTTCACGTCAAAAAATTGCTAAAATTCCAGTTGAAATTTTTTCAAAGTCCCTTAAAAATTTTCCAATTTTTGTCCCAATTCTTCCCATTCCCATTGAAACTTTTCAAATCCCTCTCAAAATTGTTGAAATTCTCTTGAAGCTTTTAAAATTCTCTCTAGAATTTTCAAAATCCATGTCCACATGTTTACAATTTCACGTCAAAAAATGGCTAAAATTCCAGTTGAAATTTTTTCAAAGTCCCTTAAAAATTTTCCAATTTTTGTCCCAATTCTTCCCATTCCCATTGAAACTTTTCAAATCCCTCTCCAAATTGTTGAAATTCTGTTGAAGCTTTTAAAATTCTCTCTAGAATTTTCAAAATCCATGGCCACATGTTTACAATTTCACGTCAAAGAATTGCTAAAATTCCAGTTGAAATTTTTTCAAAGTCCCTTAAAATTTTCCAATTTTTGTCCCAATTCCTCCCATTCCCATTGAAAATTTTCAAATCCCTCTCAAAATTGTTGAAATTCTGTTGAAGCTTTTAAAATTCTCTCTAGAATTTTCAAAATCCATGGCCACATGTTTACAATTTCACGTCAAAAAATGGCTAAAATTCCAGTTGAAATTTTTTCAAAGTCCCTTAAAAATTTTCCAATTTTTGTCCCAATTCTTCCCATTCCCATTGAAACTTTTCAAATCCCTCTCAAAATTGTTGAAATTCTCTTGAAGCTTTTAAAATTCTCTCTAGAATTTTCAAAATCCATGTCCACATGTTTACAATTTCACGTCAAAAAATGGCTAAAATTCCAGTTGAAATTTTTTCAAAGTCCCTTAAAAATTTTCCAATTTTTGTCCCAATTCTTCCCATTCCCATTGAAACTTTTCAAATCCCTCTCCAAATTGTTGAAATTCTCTTGAAGCTTTTAAAATTCTCTCTAGAATTTTCAAAATCCATGTCCACATGTTTACAATTTCACGTCAAAAATGGCTAAAATTCCAGTTGAAATTTTTTCAAAGTCCCTTAAAAATTTTCCAATTTTTGTCCCAATTCTTCCCATTCCCATTGAAACTTTTCAAATCCCTCTCAAAATTGTTGAAATTCTCTTGAAGCTTTTAAAATTCTCTCTAGAATTTTCAAAATCCATGTCCAGATGTTTACAATTTCACGTCAAAAAATGGCTAAAATTCCAGTTGAAATTTTTTCAAAGTCCCTTAAAATTTTCCAATTTTTGTCCCAATTCCTCCCATTCCCATTGAAAATTTTCAAATCCCTCTCAAAATTGTTGAAATTCTGTTGAAGCTTTTAAAATTCTCTCTAGAATTTTCAAAATCCATGTCCACATGTTTACAATTTCACGTCAAAAAATGGCTAAAATTCCAGTTGAAATTTTTTCAAAGTCCCTTAAAAATTTTCCAATTTTTGTCCCAATTCTTCCCATTCCCATTGAAACTTTTCAAATCCCTCTCAAAATTGTTGAAATTCTGTTGAAGCTTTTAAAATTCTCTCTAGAATTTTCAAAATCCACGTCAACATGTTTACAATTTCACGTCAAAATTGCTAAAATTCCAGTTGAAATTTTTTCAAAGTCCCTTAAAATTTTCCAATTTTTGTCCCAATTCTTCCCATTCCCATTGAAACTTTTCAAATCCCTCTCAAAATTGTTGAAATTCTGTTGAAGCTTTTAAAATTCTCTCTAGAATTTTCAAAATCCATGTCCACATGTTTACAATTTCACGTCAAAAAATGGCTAAAATTCCAGTTGAAATTTTTTCAAAGTCCCTGAAAAATTTTCCAATTTTTGTCCCAATTCTTCCCATTCCCATTGAAACTTTTCAAATCCCTCTCAAAATTGTTGAAATTCTCTTGAAGCTTTTAAAATTCTCTCTAGAATTTTCAAAATCCATGGCCACATGTTTACAATTTCACGTCAAAGAATTGCTAAAATTCCAGTTGAAATTTTTTCAAAGTCCCTTAAAATTTTCCAATTTTTGTCCCAATTCTTCCCATTCCCATTGAAAATTTTCAAATCCCTCTCAAAATTGTTGAAATTCTGTTGAAGCTTTTAAAATTCTCTCTAGAATTTTCAAAATCCATGTCCACATGTTTACAATTTCACGTCAAAAAATGGCTAAAATTCCAGTTGAAATTTTTTCAAAGTCCCTTAAAAATTTTCCAATTTTTGTCCCAATTCTTCCCATTCCCATTGAAACTTTTCAAATCCCTCTCAAAATTGTTGAAAATCTGTTGAACCTTTTAAAATTCTCTCTAGAATTTTCAAAATCCATGTCCACATGTTTACAATTTCACGTCAAAAAATGGCTAAAATTCCAGTTGAAATTTTTTCAAAGTCCCTTCAAAATTTTCCAATTTTTGTCCCAATTCTTCCCATTCCCATTGAAACTTTTCAAATCCCTCTCAAAATTGTTGAAATTCTCTTGAAGCTTTTAAAATTCTCTCTAGAATTTTCAAAATCCATGTCCACATGTTTACAATTTCACGTCAAAAATGGCTAAAATTCCAGTTGAAATTTTTTCAAAGTCCCTTAAAAATTTTCCAATTTTTGTCCCAATTCTTCCCATTCCCATTGAAACTTTTCAAATCCCTCTCCAAATTGTTGAAATTCTCTTGAAGCTTTTAAAATTTTCTCTAGAATTTTCAAAATCCATGTCCACATGTTTACAATTTCACGTCAAAAAATGGGTAAATTCCAGTTGAAATTTTTTCAAAGTCCCTGAAAAATTTTCCAATTTTTGTCCCAATTCTTCCCATTCCCATTGAAACTTTTCAAATCCCTCTCCAAATTGTTGAAATTCTCTTGAAGCTTTTAAAATTCTCTCTAGAATTTTCAAAATCCATGTCCACATGTTTACAATTTCACGTCAAAAAATGGCTAAAATTCCAGTTGAAATTTTTTCAAAGTCCCTTAAAAATTTTCCAATTTTTGTCCCAATTCCTCCCATTCCCATTGAAAATTTTCAAATCCCTCTCAAAATTGTTGAAATTCTCTTGAAGCTTTTAAAATTCTCTCTAGAATTTTCAAAATCCATGTCCACATGTTTACAATTTCACGTCAAAAAATGGCTAAAATTCCAGTTGAAATTTTTTCAAAGTCCCTTAAAAATTTTCCAATTTTTGTCCCAATTCTTCCCATTCCCATTGAAACTTTTCAAATCCCTCTCAAAATTGTTGAAATTCTCTTGAAGCTTTTAAAATTCTCTCTAGAATTTTCAAAATCCATGGCCACATGTTTACAATTTCACGTCAAAAAATGGCTAAAATTCCAGTTGAAATTTTTTCAAAGTCCCTTAAAAATTTTCCAATTTTTGTCCCAATTCTTCCCATTCCCATTGAAACTTTTCAAATCCCTCTCAAAATTGTTGAAATTCTCTTGAAGCTTTTAAAATTCTCTCTAGAATTTTCAAAATCCATGGCCACATGTTTACAATTTCACGTCAAAAAATGGCTAAAATTCCAGTTGAAATTTTTTCAAAGTCCCTTAAAAATTTTCCAATTTTTGTCCCAATTCTTCCCATTCCCATTGAAACTTTTCAAATCCCTCTCAAAATTGTTGAAATTCTCTTGAAGCTTTTAAAATTCTCTCTAGAATTTTCAAAATCCATGTCCACATGTTTACAATTTCACGTCAAAAAATGGGTAAATTCCAGTTGAAATTTTTTCAAAGTCCCTTAAAAATTTTCCAATTTTTGTCCCAATTCTTCCCATTCCCATTGAAACTTTTCAAATCCCTCTCAAAATTGTTGAAATTCTCTTGAAGCTTTTAAAATTCTCTCTAGAATTTTCAAAATCCATGTCCACATGTTTACAATTTCACGTCAAAAAATGGCTAAAATTCCAGTTGAAATTTTTTCAAAGTCCCTGAAAAATTTTCCAATTTTTGTCCCAATTCTTCCCATTCCCATTGAAACTTTTCAAATCCCTCTCAAAATTGTTGAAATTCTCTTGAAGCTTTTAAAATTCTCTCTAGAATTTTCAAAATCCATGTCCACATGTTTACAATTTCACGTCAAAGAATTGCTAAAATTCCAGTTGAAATTTTTTCAAAGTCCCTTAAAATTTTCCAATTTTTGTCCCAATTCCTACCATTCCCATTGAAAATTTTCAAATCCCTCTCAAAATTGTTGAAATTCTGTTGAAGCTTTTAAAATTCTCTCTAGAATTTTCAAAATCCATGTCCACATGTTTACAATTTCACGTCAAAAAATGGCTAAAATTCCAGTTGAAATTTTTTCAAAGTCCCTTAAAAATTTTCCAATTTTTGTCCCAATTCTTCCCATTCCCATTGAAACTTTTCAAATCCCTCTCAAAATTGTTGAAATTCTCTTGAAGCTTTTAAAATTCTCTCTAGAATTTTCAAAATCCATGTCCACATGTTTACAATTTCACGTCAATAAATGGCTAAAATTCCAGTTGAAATTTTTTCAAAGTCCCTTAAAAATTTTCCAATTTTTGTCCCAATTCTTCCCATTCCCATTGAAACTTTTCAAATCCCTCTCCAAATTGTTGAAATTCTCTTGAAGCTTTTAAAATTCTCTCTAGAATTTTCAAAATCCATGTCCACATGTTTACAATTTCACGTCAAAAAATGGCTAAAATTCCAGTTGAAATTTTTTCAAAGTCCCTTAAAAATTTTCCAATTTTTGTCCCAATTCTTCCCATTCCCATTGAAACTTTTCAAATCCCTCTCCAAATTGTTGAAATTCTCTTGAAGCTTTTAAAATTCTCTCTAGAATTTTCAAAATCCATGTCCACATGTTTACAATTTCACGTCAAAAATGGCTAAAATTCCAGTTGAAATTTTTTCAAAGTCCCTTAAAAATTTTCCAATTTTTGTCCCAATTCTTCCCATTCCCATTGAAACTTTTCAAATCCCTCTCAAAATTGTTGAAATTCTCTTGAAGCTTTTAAAATTCTCTCTAGAATTTTCAAAATCCATGTCCAGATGTTTACAATTTCACGTCAAAAAATGGCTAAAATTCCAGTTGAAATTTTTTCAAAGTCCCTTAAAATTTTCCAATTTTTGTCCCAATTCCTCCCATTCCCATTGAAAATTTTCAAATCCCTCTCAAAATTGTTGAAATTCTGTTGAAGCTTTTAAAATTCTCTCTAGAATTTTCAAAATCCATGTCCACATGTTTACAATTTCACGTCAAAAAATGGCTAAAATTCCAGTTGAAATTTTTTCAAAGTCCCTTAAAAATTTTCCAATTTTTGTCCCAATTCTTCCCATTCCCATTGAAACTTTTCAAATCCCTCTCAAAATTGTTGAAATTCTGTTGAAGCTTTTAAAATTCTCTCTAGAATTTTCAAAATCCACGTCAACATGTTTACAATTTCACGTCAAAATTGCTAAAATTCCAGTTGAAATTTTTTCAAAGTCCCTTAAAATTTTCCAATTTTTGTCCCAATTCTTCCCATTCCCATTGAAACTTTTCAAATCCCTCTCAAAATTGTTGAAATTCTGTTGAAGCTTTTAAAATTCTCTCTAGAATTTTCAAAATCCATGTCCACATGTTTACAATTTCACGTCAAAAAATGGCTAAAATTCCAGTTGAAATTTTTTCAAAGTCCCTGAAAAATTTTCCAATTTTTGTCCCAATTCTTCCCATTCCCATTGAAACTTTTCAAATCCCTCTCAAAATTGTTGAAATTCTCTTGAAGCTTTTAAAATTCTCTCTAGAATTTTCAAAATCCATGGCCACATGTTTACAATTTCACGTCAAAGAATTGCTAAAATTCCAGTTGAAATTTTTTCAAAGTCCCTTAAAATTTTCCAATTTTTGTCCCAATTCTTCCCATTCCCATTGAAAATTTTCAAATCCCTCTCAAAATTGTTGAAATTCTGTTGAAGCTTTTAAAATTCTCTCTAGAATTTTCAAAATCCATGTCCACATGTTTACAATTTCACGTCAAAAAATGGCTAAAATTCCAGTTGAAATTTTTTCAAAGTCCCTTAAAAATTTTCCAATTTTTGTCCCAATTCTTCCCATTCCCATTGAAACTTTTCAAATCCCTCTCAAAATTGTTGAAATTCTGTTGAAGCTTTTAAAATTCTCTCTAGAATTTTCAAAATCCATGTCCACATGTTTACAATTTCACGTCAAAAAATGGCTAAAATTCCAGTTGAAATTTTTTCAAAGTCCCTTAAAAATTTTCCAATTTTTGTCCCAATTCTTCCCATTCCCATTGAAACTTTTCAAATCCCTCTCAAAATTGTTGAAAATCTGTTGAACCTTTTAAAATTCTCTCTAGAATTTTCAAAATCCATGTCCACATGTTTACAATTTCACGTCAAAAAATGGCTAAAATTCCAGTTGAAATTTTTTCAAAGTCCCTTCAAAATTTTCCAATTTTTGTCCCAATTCTTCCCATTCCCATTGAAACTTTTCAAATCCCTCTCAAAATTGTTGAAATTCTCTTGAAGCTTTTAAAATTCTCTCTAGAATTTTCAAAATCCATGTCCACATGTTTACAATTTCACGTCAAAAATGGCTAAAATTCCAGTTGAAATTTTTTCAAAGTCCCTTAAAAATTTTCCAATTTTTGTCCCAATTCTTCCCATTCCCATTGAAACTTTTCAAATCCCTCTCCAAATTGTTGAAATTCTCTTGAAGCTTTTAAAATTTTCTCTAGAATTTTCAAAATCCATGTCCACATGTTTACAATTTCACGTCAAAAAATGGGTAAATTCCAGTTGAAATTTTTTCAAAGTCCCTGAAAAATTTTCCAATTTTTGTCCCAATTCTTCCCATTCCCATTGAAACTTTTCAAATCCCTCTCCAAATTGTTGAAATTCTCTTGAAGCTTTTAAAATTCTCTCTAGAATTTTCAAAATCCATGTCCACATGTTTACAATTTCACGTCAAAAAATGGCTAAAATTCCAGTTGAAATTTTTTCAAAGTCCCTTAAAAATTTTCCAATTTTTGTCCCAATTCTTCCCATTCCCATTGAAAATTTTCAAATCCCTCTCAAAATTGTTGAAATTCTCTTGAAGCTTTTAAAATTCTCTCTAGAATTTTCAAAATCCATGTCCACATGTTTACAATTTCACGTCAAAAAATGGCTAAAATTCCAGTTGAAATTTTTTCAAAGTCCCTTAAAAATTTTCCAATTTTTGTCCCAATTCTTCCCATTCCCATTGAAACTTTTCAAATCCCTCTCAAAATTGTTGAAATTCTCTTGAAGCTTTTAAAATTCTCTCTAGAATTTTCAAAATCCATGGCCACATGTTTACAATTTCACGTCAAAAAATGGCTAAAATTCCAGTTGAAATTTTTTCAAAGTCCCTTAAAAATTTTCCAATTTTTGTCCCAATTCTTCCCATTCCCATTGAAACTTTTCAAATCCCTCTCAAAATTGTTGAAATTCTCTTGAAGCTTTTAAAATTCTCTCTAGAATTTTCAAAATCCATGGCCACATGTTTACAATTTCACGTCAAAAAATGGCTAAAATTCCAGTTGAAATTTTTTCAAAGTCCCTTAAAAATTTTCCAATTTTTGTCCCAATTCTTCCCATTCCCATTGAAACTTTTCAAATCCCTCTCAAAATTGTTGAAATTCTCTTGAAGCTTTTAAAATTCTCTCTAGAATTTTCAAAATCCATGTCCACATGTTTACAATTTCACGTCAAAAAATGGGTAAATTCCAGTTGAAATTTTTTCAAAGTCCCTTAAAAATTTTCCAATTTTTGTCCCAATTCTTCCCATTCCCATTGAAACTTTTCAAATCCCTCTCAAAATTGTTGAAATTCTCTTGAAGCTTTTAAAATTCTCTCTAGAATTTTCAAAATCCATGTCCACATGTTTACAATTTCACGTCAAAAAATGGCTAAAATTCCAGTTGAAATTTTTTCAAAGTCCCTGAAAAATTTTCCAATTTTTGTCCCAATTCTTCCCATTCCCATTGAAACTTTTCAAATCCCTCTCAAAATTGTTGAAATTCTCTTGAAGCTTTTAAAATTCTCTCTAGAATTTTCAAAATCCATGTCCACATGTTTACAATTTCACGTCAAAGAATTGCTAAAATTCCAGTTGAAATTTTTTCAAAGTCCCTTAAAATTTTCCAATTTTTGTCCCAATTCCTACCATTCCCATTGAAAATTTTCAAATCCCTCTCAAAATTGTTGAAATTCTGTTGAAGCTTTTAAAATTCTCTCTAGAATTTTCAAAATCCATGTCCACATGTTTACAATTTCACGTCAAAAAATGGCTAAAATTCCAGTTGAAATTTTTTCAAAGTCCCTTAAAAATTTTCCAATTTTTGTCCCAATTCTTCCCATTCCCATTGAAACTTTTCAAATCCCTCTCAAAATTGTTGAAATTCTCTTGAAGCTTTTAAAATTCTCTCTAGAATTTTCAAAATCCATGTCCACATGTTTACAATTTCACGTCAAAAAATGGCTAAAATTCCAGTTGAAATTTTTTCAAAGTCCCTTAAAAATTTTCCAATTTTTGTCCCAATTCTTCCCATTCCCATTGAAACTTTTCAAATCCCTCTCAAAATTGTTGAAATTCTCTTGAAGCTTTTAAAATTCTCTCTAGAATTTTCAAAATCCATGTCCAGATGTTTACAATTTCACGTCAAAAAATGGCTAAAATTCCAGTTGAAATTTTTTCAAAGTCCCTTAAAATTTTCCAATTTTTGTCCCAATTCCTCCCATTCCCATTGAAAATTTTCAAATCCCTCTCAAAATTGTTGAAATTCTGTTGAAGCTTTTAAAATTCTCTCTAGAATTTTCAAAATCCATGTCCACATGTTTACAATTTCACGTCAAAAAATGGCTAAAATTCCAGTTGAAATTTTTTCAAAGTCACTTAAAAATTTTCCAATTTTTGTCCCAATTCTTCCCATTCCCATTGAAACTTTTCAAATCCCTCTCAAAATTGTTGAAATTCTCTTGAAGCTTTTAAAATTCTCTCTAGAATTTTCAAAATCCATGTCCACATGTTTACAATTTCACGTCAAAAAATGGCTAAAATTCCAGTTGAAATTTTTTCAAAGTCCCTTAAAAATTTTCCAATTTTTGTCCCAATTCTTCCCATTCCCATTGAAACTTTTCAAATCCCTCTCAAAATTGTTGAAATTCTGTTGAAGCTTTTAAAATTCTCTCTAGAATTTTCAAAATCCATGTCCACATGTTTACAATTTCACGTCAAAAAATGGCTAAAATTCCAGTTGAAATTTTTTCAAAGTCCCTTCAAAATTTTCCAATTTTTGTCCCAATTCTTCCCATTCCCATTGAAACTTTTCAAATCCCTCTCAAAATTGTTGAAATTCTCTTGAAGCTTTTAAAATTCTCTCTAGAATTTTCAAAATCCATGGCCACATGTTTACAATTTCACGTCAAAGAATTGCTAAAATTCCAGTTGAAATTTTTTCAAAGTCCCTTAAAATTTTCCAATTTTTGTCCCAATTCTTCCCATTCCCATTGAAAATTTTCAAATCCCTCTCAAAATTGTTGAAATTCTGTTGAAGCTTTTAAAATTCTCTCTAGAATTTTCAAAATCCATGTCCACATGTTTACAATTTCACGTCAAAAAATGGCTAAAATTCCAGTT
Source organism: Streptopelia decaocto (assembly GCF_964273445.1). Classification (NCBI taxonomy): domain Eukaryota; kingdom Metazoa; phylum Chordata; class Aves; order Columbiformes; family Columbidae; genus Streptopelia; species Streptopelia decaocto. The sequence goes on along the minus strand of NW_028117181.1, from coordinate 484 downwards.
GAAATTTTTCAAAGTCCCTTAAAAATTTTCCAATTTTTGTCCCAATTCTTCCCATTCCCATTGAAACTTTTCAAATCCCTCTCAAAATTGTTGAAATTCTGTTGAAGCTTTTAAAATTCTCTCTAGAATTTTCAAAATCCATGTCCACATGTTTACAATTTCACGTCAAAAAATGGCTAAAATTCCAGTTGAAATTTTTTCAAAGTCCCTTCAAAATTTTCCAATTTTTGTCCCAATTCTTCCCATTCCCATTGAAACTTTTCAAATCCCTCTCAAAATTGTTGAAAATCTGTTGAACCTTTTAAAATTCTCTCTAGAATTTTCAAAATCCATGTCCACATGTTTACAATTTCACGTCAAAAAATGGCTAAAATTCCAGTTGAAATTTTTTCAAAGTCCCTTCAAAATTTTCCAATTTTTGTCCCAATTCTTCCCATTCCCATTGAAACTTTTCAAATCCCTCTCAAAATTGTTGAAATTCTCT
>NW_028117182.1:45087-82892 GCF_964273445.1 Streptopelia decaocto | reverse complement strand
TATGTCCCCCTGTCCCCATATCCCCCCAATGTCCCCCTATATCCCTCATATCCCCATATCCCCCAATGTCCCCATATGCCCCCAATGTCCCCATGTCCCCCTGTCCCCATATCCCCCCAATGTCCCCCCCATGTCCCCCCAATGTCCCCATGTCCCCATATCCCCCCATGTCCCCCCAAAGTCCCCATATCCCCCCAATGTGCCCCCCACGTCCCCTGTCCCCAATATCCCCCCAATGTCCCCATGTCCCCCTGTCGTCCCATGTCCCCAATATCCCCCGTCCCCCCAATGTCCCCCCATCCCCCCAATGTCCCCCCGTCCCCCCAATGTCCCCAATGTCCCCGTGTCCCCCGTCACCTCAGACTTGGTGTAGGCGGCCGCCCCGCGGGCCCCGGTGACGATGACGTAGGGGACGCGGTCGCCCAGCCCGGGGGCGCTGCCGGGGTCGCGCTGCCGCATCCTGGGGACACGCGTTGGGGACACCGTGTGGGGACCCCCCGGTTCGGGGGACACCCCCGGTTCGGGGGACACGCGTTGGGGACACCACGCTGGGGACACCCCGGTTCGGGGGACACCCCCAGTTTGGGGGACACCCCCAGTTTGGGGGACACCGCGCTGGGGACACCCTGGTTCGGGGGACACCCCCGGTTGGGGGGACACCGCGTTGGGGACACCCTGGTTTGGGGGACACCCCAGTTCGGGGGGACACCCCCAGTTCGGGGGACACCCCCGGTTTGGGGGACACCGCGTTGGGGACACCCCGGTTCGGGGGACACCCCCGGTTTGGGGGGACACCCCCAGTTTGGGGGACACCCCCGGTTTGGGGGGACACCGCGCTGGGGACACCGTGTGGGGACCCCCCGCTTCGGGGGACACCCCCAGTTCGGGGGACACCCCCAGTTCAGGGGGACACCGCGCTGGGGACACCGTGTGGGGACACCCCAGTTTGGGGGACACCCCCAGTTTGGGGGGACACCGCGCTGGGGACACCCTGGTTCGGGGGACACCCCCAGTTCGGGGGACACCCCCAGTTTGGGGGACACCGCGTTGGGGACACCGTGTGGGGACACCCCAGTTCGGGGGACACCCCCGGTTTGGGGGGACACCCCCAGTTTGGGGGACACCCCCGGTTTGAGGGGACACCGCGCTGGGGACACCCCGGTTCGGGGGACACCCCCAGTTCAGGGGACACCCCCGGTTGGGGGGACACCGCGTTGGGGACACCCCCAGTTTGGGGGACACCCCCAGTTTGGGGGACACCGCGCTGGGGACACCCCCGGTTCGGGGGACACCCCCGGTTTGGGGGGACACCGCGTTGGGGACACCCCCAGTTTGGGGGGACACCCCTCTGGGGACCCCCCACCCCCCTTGTCCCCACCCCCGCACTTTGGGGACAACAGGGGACAGTTTGGGGTCACTTCTGGGGTCCCCATTTTGGGGTCCCCCTTTTGGGGTCTCGTTTGGGGGTCCCCCTTTTGGGGTCCCCATTTAAAGCGCCTATTTGGGGGTCCCAGTTTTGGGGTCCCCACTTTGGGGGGGTCGATTTGAGGTCCCCATTTGGGGGTGTCACTTTAGGGTGTCATTATTGGGGTCCCCATTTTGGGGGTGTCACTATTGGGGTGTCACTTTTAGGTGTCACTATTGGGGTCCCCATTTGGGGGTGTCACTATTGGGGTGTGTTTATTGGGGTGTCATTTTGGGGTCCCGTTGGGGTCCCACCTCTGCGCCAGCCGCACGTGTGCCTATGAGCGGGGGGGATCCCCGTGTTGAGGGGCTGGTTTTGGGGTCACGGGGGGTCCCCATTTTGGGGGTGTCACTATTGGGGTGTCACTTTAGGGTGTCATTTTGGGGTCCCCATTTAGGGGTCCCACCTCTCAGCCACATGGGCCTGTGGTGCCACATGGGCCTGTGGTGCTGTGTAGGCCCTGATCACCCTCATTAACTTGTCATTGTTAACGAGCTATGAGAGGGGGGATCCCCACGTTGGGGAGCTGGCCTTGGGGTCATGGGGGGGTCTCATTTTGGGGTGTCATTTTGGGGGTGTCGTTATTGGGGGTCCCCATTTTGGAGTCCCCACCTCTTGGCTACACAGGCCTGTGGTTCCACACGGGCCTGTGGTGCTGTGTAGGCCCCGGTCACCCTCATTAACTCCTCGTTGTTAACGAGCTATGAGGGGGGGGATCCCCATATTGGGGCACTGGTTTTGGGGGCACAGGGGGGTCCCCATTATGGGGCTCCCCACTTTAGGTGTCACTTTGGGGTCCCCATTTTGGGGGTGTCACTATTGGGGTCCCATTTCGGGGTCCCCATTTTGGGGGTGTCACTATTGGGGTGTCACTATTGGGGTGTCACTATTGGGGTCCCACCTCTGCGCCAGCCGCACGTGTGCCTATGAGAGGGGGGATCCCCATGTTGAGGGGCTGGTTTTGGGGGCACAGGAGGGTCCCCATTTGGGGGTGTCACTATTGGGGTGTCATTATTGGGGTGTCATTATTGGGGTCCCATTTTGGGGGTGTCACTATTGGGGTGTCACTTTTAGGTGTCATTATTGGGGTCCCCATTTTGGGGATGTCATTATTGGGGTGTCACTATTGGGGTCCCCATTTTGGGGTGTCACTATTGGGGTCCCACCTCTGCGCCAGCCGCACGTGTGCCTATGAGAGGGGGGATCCCCATGTTGAGGGGCTGGTTTTGGGGGCACAGGGGGGTCCCCATTTTGGGGGTGTCACTATTGGGGTCCCATGTTGGGGGTGTCACTATTGGGGTCACCTCTGCGCCAGCCGCACGTGCGCCTGCGGGGCCGCGTAGGCCGCGGCCGCCCTCGTTAACTCCTTGGTGATAACGAGCTGCGAAATGTCCACGCGGTTGCACAGCAGGTCCGAGATCACGGCCTTGGCGTGCGACAGCGCCCCCGCCGGGTCCCTAAGGAACACGGGGTGAGGGACCCCAAAACCACCACGGCACCCCACGGCACCCCAATGGCACCCCATGGCACCCCAGGGTACTCCCATGGCACCCCATGGCACCCCAATGGCACCCCAGGGTACCCCATGGCACCCCAATGGCACCCCATGGCACCCCAGGGTACTCCCATGGCACCCCATGGCACCCCAATGGCACCCCATGGCACCCCAATGGCACCCCATGGCACCCCATGGCACCCCAATGGCACCCCATGGCACCCCATGGCACCCCAGGGTACCCCATGGCACCCCAATGGCACCCCATGGCACCCCAGGGTACCCCATGGCACCCCATGGCAACCCCAATGGCACCCCAATGGCATCCCATGGCACCCCATGGCACCCCAATGGCACCCCATGGCACCCCAGGGTACCCCATGGCACCCCATGGCACCCCATGGCACCCCAGGGTACTCCCATGGCACCCCAATGGCACCCCAATGGCACCCTATGGCACCCCAGGGTACCCCATGGCACCCCATGGCACCCTATGGCACCCCATGGCACCCCATGGCACCCAATGGCACCCCATGGCACCCCATGGCACCCCATGGCACCCCAATGGCACCCTATGGCACCCCAGGGTACCCCATGGCACCCCACGGCACCCCAATGGCACCCCAGGGTACCCCAGGGTACCCCCATGGCACCCCACGGCACCCCATGGCACCCCATGGCACCCCATGGCACCCCAGGGTACCCCATGGCACCCCACGGCACCCCAATGGCACCCCAATGGCACCCCAGGGTACCCCCATGGCATCCCATGGCACCCCATGGCACCCCAGGGTACCCCCATGTCGTCCTATGGGGTCCCTGGGGAAACATGGGGTGAGGGGGACCCCAAAACCACCACGGCACCCCAGGGTACCCCACGGCACCCCATGGCACCCCAATGGCACCCCATGGCACCCCAGGGTACCCCCATGTGGTCCTATGGCATCCTTGGGGGGAAATGGGGTTCAGGGGGCCCCAAAACCCCCCATGGCACCCCATGTGGTCCTATGGCATCCCACGGCACACCAGGGTACCCCCATGGCACCCCAGGGTACCCCCATGTCATCCTATGGGGTCCCTGGGGGAAAGATGGGGTGAGGGGGACCCAAATACTCCCCATGGCACCCCCATGGCACCCCATGTTGGCCTATGGGGTCCCTGGGGAAAGATGGGGAGAGGGGACCCCAAAACCGCCATGGCACCCCCACCCCACCCCCATGGCTCCCCATGGCACCCCCATGTCGTCCTATGGGGTCCCTGGGGAAAGATGGGGTGAGGGGATCCCAAAAACCCCCCACGGCACCCCATGGCACCCCAATGGCACCCCAATGGCACCCCATGGCAGCCCAGGGTACCCCATGGCACCCCATGTCGTCCTATGGGGTCCCTAGGGGAAGATGGGGTGAGGGGGCCCCAAAACCACCACGGCACCCCATGTTACCCCAATGGCATCCCATGGCACCCCAGGGTACCCCAATGGCACCCCATGGCACCCCACGGCACCCCAATGGCACCCCAATGGCACCCCATGGCACCCCAGGGTACCCCCATGGCACCCTATGTCATCCTATGGGGTCCTTGGGGGGAAATGGGGTTCAGGGGACCCCAAAACCGCCATGGCACCCCCACGGCACCCCCATGTTGTCCTGTGGGGTCCCTGTCACCCCATGTTGGCCTATGGGGTCCCTAAGGAACATGGGTGAGGGACCCCAAAACCACCATGGCACCACATGGCACCCCAGGGTACCCCCAGGGCACCCCAATGTCGTCCTATGGGGGTCCCTGTCACCCCATGTTGTCCTGTGGGGTCCCTGGGGAGGACATGGGGAGCCTGGGGACCCTAAAAAATCCCATGTCCCCTGTCCCCCTGTCCGTCCCATGTCTGTCTGTGTGTCCATGTGTCTGTCCGTGTGTCTTTCTGTCTGTGTGTCTGTCTGTCTATGTCTGTCTGTCTGTCCGTGTGTCTGTGTGTGTGTGTGTGTGTGTGTGTGTCTGTCTGTGTGTCTGTGTGTCTGTCTGTCTGTCCCATGTGTGTCCGTCTGTCCGTACCTGTGCAGCAGGATCCGTCTGAGGCAGGCTGTCACCAGGTTGGCCGCCAGGGGGCAGTTGTCCCTGTGTGTCAGTGTGTCTGTGTGTCTGTCTGTGTGTGTGTGTGTGTGTGTCTGTGTGTCTGTCTGTCTGTCTGTCTGTCCGTGTGTCCGTCTGTCCGTACCTGTGCAGCAGGATCCGTCTGAGGCAGGCGGTGACCAGGTTGGCCGCCAGGGGGCAGTTGTCCCTGTGTGTCAGTGTGTCTGTGTGTCTGTCTGTGTGTCTGTCTGTGTGTGTGTGTCTGTCCGTGTGTCCGTCTGTCCGTACCTGTGCAGCAGGATGCGCCGCAGGCAGGCGGTGACCAGGTTGGCCGCCAGGGGGCAGTTGTCCCTGTGTGTCTGTCTGTCTGTCCGTGTGTCTGTCTGTCCGTGTGTCCGTCTGTCCGTACCTGTGCAGCAGGATGCGCCGCAGGCAGGCGGTGACCAGGTTGGCCGCCAGGGGGCAGTTGTCCCTCCTCACGGCCTCCAGCCCCTTGCAGTCCAGCTTGTCGGGGGCGTCGGGGGACGACGAGAAGCACAGACCCGCGTAGCGCTTCTTGGAGATCAGCAGGTACGGCCAGTACACCTGGGGACATCATGGGGACACATCAGAGACATGGGGACACCGTGGGGACACCATAGAGACACCACAGGGACACCCCGGGACACTTCTTGGAGATCAGCAGGTACGGCCAGTACACCTGGGGACACCATGGGACATCATGGGGACACCATCAGGGACATGGGGACACCATGGGGACATCATCAGAGACATGGGGACACTGTGGGGACATCGTGGGGACACCACAGGGACACCCCGGGACGCTTCTTGGAGATCAGCAGGTACGGCCAGTACACCTGGACATGGGGACACCATGGGGACATCGTGGGGACATCATCAGAGACATGGGGACACCATGGGGACATCATGGGGACACCCCGGGACGCTTCTTGGAGAACAGCAGGTACGGCCAGTACACCTGGGACACCATGGGACATCATGGGGACACCATCAGGGACATGGGGACATCGTGGGGACATCATCAGAGACATGGGGACACCGTGGGGACACCATAGAGACACCACAGGGACACCCCGGGACGCTTCTTGGAGATCAGCAGGTACGGCCAGTACACCTGGACATGGGGACAGCATGGGGACACCATGGGGACACATCGCAGGGACATGGGGACATCGTGGGAACATCATGGGGACATCGTGGGGACCCTATGGGGACACCATGGGGACACATCACAGGGACATCATGGGGACATCATGGGGACACCATGCAGACACATCACAGGGACATGGGGACACCCTGGGGACAATGGGGACCCCTCGGTGACACTTAGGGGACAGTGGTGACGTATGGGGACAATGGGGAGCCCTTGGGGACACTGGGGACCCCTTGGGGACACCCTGGAGACAATGGGGACCCCTTGGGGACAATGTGGCCACCTTAGGGGATGCAATGGGGACACTCAGGGGACAATGGGGACAATGGGGACACCACCCCCCCGGGTGCCGTTTTGGGGGCTCCGGTACCTTCTCGAACTCCAGGCGGATGGGGGAGGGGAAGTGGCCGGACACCCAGGCGGCCGCTTCCCGGCCCAGCTCCATGGCCACGGCCACCGAGACCCCCCCGAGGTGGCACATCACCGAGTCCGTGTCCCCATAGACCACCTGGGACAGGGGGACATGGGGACAGCATTGGGGACACCCCCAAATGCACCCAAATGCACCCAAAATCCACCAAAATACACCCAAAATCCACACAGAATCGACCCAAATCCACCCAGAATTGACCCAAATGGACCCAAATGGACCCAACCCCCCCCCCCAGGGGACACATCACCGAGTCCGTGTCCCCATAGACCACCTGGGACAGGGGGACAGCATTGGGGACACCCTGAAATGCACCCAAATCCACCCAAAATCCACCAAAATACACCCAAAATCCACCCAGAATCGACCCAAATCCACCCCAAATACACCCAGAATCGACCAAAATCCACCCAGAATTGACCCAAATGAACCCAAATGGACCCAACCCCCCCCACCAGGTGACACATCACCGAGTCCGTGTCCCCATAGACCACCTGGGACAGGGGGACATGGGGACAGCATTGGGGACACCCCCAAATGCACCCAAATCCACCCAAAATCCACCAAAATACACCCAAAATCCACCCAGAATCGACCCAAATGGACCCAATTCCCCCCCCAGGTGACACATCAGCGAGTCCGTGTCCCCATAGACCACCTGGGGACATTGGGGACATCGGGGACACCCCGAAATGCACCCAAATCCACCCAAAATCCACCCAGAATCGACCCAAATCCACCCAAAATCCACCCAGAATCGACCCAAATCCACCCAAAATCCACCCAGAATTGACCCAAATGGACCCAACATCCCCCAGGGGACACATCCTGGGGTTCATGTCCCCATAGACCAGCCGAGGGGACATTGGGGACAGCATTGGGGACATGGGGACACCCCGAAATGCACCAAAATCAACCCATATCCACCCAAAATCCACCCAGAATCGACCCAAATCCACCCAGAATCCACCCAGAATGAACCAAATGGACCCAAATGGACCCAACCCCCCCCGCCAGGGGACACATCAGCGAGTCCGTGTCCCCATAGACCACCTGGGACAGGGGGACAGCATTGGGGACATGGGGACACCCCGAAATGCACCCAAATCCACCCAAAATCCACCCAAAATCCACCCAGAATGAACCAAATGAACCCAAATGGACCCAACCCCCCCCCCCCAGGTGACACATCACCGAGTCCGTGTCCCCATAGACCACCTGGGACAGGGGGACATGGGGACAGCATTGGGGACACCCCCAAATGCACCCAAATCCACCCAAAATCCACCCAAATCCACCCAAAATCCACCCAGAATTGACCCAGAATTGACCCAAATGGACCCAAATGGACCCAATTCCCCCCCCAGGGGACACATCAGCGAGTCCGTGTCCCCATAGACCACCTGGGGACATTGGGGACATTGGGGACACCCCGAAATGCACCCAAATCCACCCAAAATCCACCCAGAATGAACCAAATGGACCCAACATCCCCCAGGGGACACATCCTGGGGTTCATGTCCCCATAGACCAGCCGAGGGGACATTGGGGACAGCATTGGGGACATGGGGACACCCCGAAATGCACCAAAATCAACCCATATCCACCCCAAATCCACCCAGAATCGACCCAAACCCACCCAAAATCCACCCAGAATTGACCCAGAATTGACCCAAATGGACCCAAATGGACCCAATTCCCCCCCAGGGGACACATCAGCGAGTCCGTGTCCCCATAGACCACCTGGGGACATTGGGGACATTGGGGACACCCCGAAATGCACCCAAATCCACCCAAAATCCACCCAGAATCGACCCAAATCCACCCAAAATCCACCCAGAATGAACCAAATGGACCCAACATCCCCCAGGGGACACATCCTGGGGTTCATGTCCCCATAGACCAGCCGCGGGGACATTGGGGACAGCATTGGGGACATGGGGACACCCCGAAATGCACCAAAATCAACCCATATCCACCCAAAATCCACCCAGAATCGACCCAAATCCACCCAAAATCCACGCAGAATTGACCCAGAATTGACCCAAATGGACCCAAATGGACCCAACCCCCCCCAGGGGACACATCAGCGAGTCCGTGTCCCCATAGACCACCTGGGGACATTGGGGACATTGGGGACACCCTGAAATGCACCCAAATCCACCCAAAATCCACCCAGAATCGACCCAAATCCACCCAAAATCCACCCAGAATCGACCCAAATCCACCCAAAATCCACCCAGAATTGACCCAAATGGACCCAACATCCCCCAGGGGACACATCCTGGGGTTCATGTCCCCATAGACCAGCCGAGGGGACATTGGGGACAGCATTGGGGACATGGGGACACCCCGAAATGCACCAAAATCAACCCATATCCACCCAAAATCCACCCAGAATCGACCCAAACCCACCCAAAATCCACCCAGAATTGACCCAGAATTGACCCAAATGGACCCAAATGGAGCCAACCCCCCCCAGGTGACACATCAGCGAGTCCGTGTCCCCATAGACCACCTGGGACATGGGGACAGCATTGGGGACACCCCGAAATGCACCCAAAATCAACCCAAATCCACCCAGAATCGACCCAAATCCACCCAAAATGAACCAAAATCCACCCCGAATCGACCCAAATCCACCCAAAATTGACCCAGAATCGACCTAAATGGACCCAACCCCCCCCAGGGGACACATCAGCGAGTCCGTGTCCCCATAGACCACCTGGGACATGGGGACAGCATTGGGGACACCCCGAAATCAACCCAAAATCAACCCAAATCCACCCAAAATCCACCCAAAATGAACCAAAATCGACCCAAATCCACCCAAATCCACCCAAAATACACCAAAATAGACCCAAAATGAACCAAAATCGACCCAGAATCAACCCAAATGGGCCCAAATGGACCCAACCCCCCATGGCCACCGAGACCCCCCTCCCCGGGTGACACATCCTGAGATTCGTGTCCCCATAGACCAGCTGGGGGGGACATTGGGGACAGCCCCAAATCCCCCCATAATCAACCCAAATGCACCCAGAATTCACCCAAACCCCCTCAAATCCCCTTGGGGACCCTCGTGTGACCCTTGGGGACCCCCCAAAGCCCCCTGGGCACCCCAAAACCCCCCCGTACCCCCATACCTTGGCGTCGGCGCTGAACCCCTGCGCCAGGCTGTACTTGCTCTCCACCAGCTGCTTGGTGCGCTCGATCATCTGCCGCCCGAACCCTGTGACGCTCTGGGGACATTGGGGACATCATGGGGACATGGGGACATTGGGGACATTGGGGACATTGGGACATCATGGGGACATGGGGACATATGGGGACATGGGGACATTGGGACATCATGGGGACATTGGGGACATCGGGGACATTGGGACATCATTGGGGACATGGGGACATCATGGGGACATTGGGGACATTGGGACATTGGGGATATTGGGGACATCATGGGGACATGGGGGACATTGGGGATATTGGGGACATGGGGGACATTGGGGACGTTGGGACATCATGGGGATATTGGGGACATGGGGGACATCATGGGGACATTGGGGACATCATGGGGATATTGGGGACATCATGGGGACATTGGGGACATGGGGACATCATGGGGATATTGGGGATGTGGGGGACATTGGGGACATTGGGGACATCATTGGGGATATTGGGGATATTGGGGGGACACCGGGACATGGGGAGACACAGAGGGATATGGGGACATGGGGGAACATGGGGACATTGGGGACATCATGGGGACATTGGGGGACATGGGGGACATGGGGGACATTGGGGACATCATTGGGGATATTGGGGATATTGGGGGACATTGGGGACATTGGGGACATTAGGGACATTAGGGATATTGAGGACATCGGGGACATTGGGACATCATGGGGACATTGGGGACATTGGGGATATTGGGACATCATGGGGACATCGGGGACATTGGGGGACATTGGGGACATTGGGGACATCATGGGGACATTGGGGACATCATGGAGACATTGGGGACATTGGGGACACTGGGGACACTGAGGATATTGGGGGACATTGGGGGACATTGGGATATTGGGGACACTGGGACATCAGGGGGACACTGGGGATATTGGGGACATTGGGGACATTGGGGACACTGGGGACACTGAGGATATTGGGGGACATTGGGGGACATTGGGATATTGGGGACACTGGGACATCAGGGGGACACTGGGGATATTGGGGACATTGGGGACATTGGGGACATCATGGGGACATTGGGGATATTGGGGGACATGGGGGACATTGGGGGGACACTGGGACATGGGGGAGACACAGAGGGATATGGGGACATTGGGACATCATGGGGACATGGGGACATCATGGGGACATCATGGGGACATTGGGACATCATGGGGACATGGGGACATTGGGGGCATTGGGGGACATTGGAACATCATGGGGATATTGGGGACATCGGGGCCATTGGGGGACATTGGGGACATTGGGACATCATGGGGACGTTGGGGATACTGGGGATATTGGGGACATAGGGGATATTGGGGGACACTGGGGACATGGGGGGACATTGGGGATATTGGGGACATTGGGGGACATTGGGACATCGGGGACATTGGGGACATCATGGGGACATTGGGGACATTGGGGACATCATGGGGACATTGGGGATATTGGGGGACACTGGGGACATCATGGGGACATTGGGGGACATTGGGGGCATTGGGGACATCGGGGACATTGGGACATCATTGGGGATATTTGGGACATTGGGGATATTGGGGGGACACTGGGACATGGGGGAGACACAGAGGGATATGGGGACATCGGGGACATGGGGACATTGGGGACATCGGGGACATGGGGACATTGGGGACATCAGGGACATTGGGGACATCAGGGACATTGGGGATATTGGGGGACATGGGGACATTGGGGACATCATGGAGACATTGGGGACATCATGGGGACATTGGGGATATTGGGGGACATTGGGGACATGGGGGGACACAGAGGGATATGGGGACATTGGGACATCAGGGACATTGAGGACGTGGGGACATTGGGGACATCATTGGGGACATTGGGGACGTAGGGGATATTGGGGGACCCTGGGACATGACAGGGACACAGAGGGATATGGGGACATTGGGACATTGGGGCTGTGGGGACATTGGGGACGTGGGGATATTGGGACATGAGGGATATGGGGACATGAGGACAGGGAGGATGGGGACACATGGGGACACATGGGGAGCTATGGGGACATGTGGGTCTCTATGGGTCTCTATGGTGTGTCTATGGGTCTCTATGGTCTCTGTGGTCTCTATGGGTCTCTATGGGTCTCTATGGTCTCTATGGTCTCTATGGGTCTCTATGGGTCTCTATGGGTCTCTATGGTCTCTATGGTCTCTATGGGTCTCTATGGTCTCTATGGTCTCTATGGTCTCTATGGGTCTCTATGGTCCCTATGGGTCTCTATGGTCTCTATGGGTCTCTATGGTCTCTATGGTCTCTATGGTCTCTATGGTCTCTATGGTCTCTATGGGTCTCTATGGTCTCTATGGGTCTCTATGGGTCCCTATGGGTCTCTATGGTCTCTATGGGTCTCTATGGGTCTCTAGGGGTCTCTATGGTCTCTATGGTCTCTATGTATCTCTATGTATCTCTATGGGTCTCTATGGGTCTCTATGGTCTCTATGGGTCTCTATGGTCTCTGTGGTCTCTGTGGGTCTCTATGGTCTCTATGGGTCTCTATGGTCTCTATGGGTCTCTATGGGTCTCTATGGTCTCTATGGTCTCTATGTATCTCTATGGGTCTCTATGGGTCTCTATGGGTCTCTATGGTCTCTATGGTCTCTATGGGTCTCTATGGGTCTCTATGGTCTCTGTGGTCTCTATGGGTCTCTATGGTCTCTATGGGTCTCTATGGTCTCTATGTATCTCTATGTATCTCTATGGGTCTCTATGGGTCTCTATGGTCTCTATGGGTCTCTATGGTCTCTATGGTCTCTATGGTCTCTATGGGTCTCTATGGGTCGCTATGGGGCAGGTGTGGGTCACTCACCTGCGATATGGGTAGACACGGCAGCCGCCCGGCCTGGGCGCCGGTGAAGCCGTAGACCGAGTTGGCGCTGACCTTGAGCGCCAACTGCCGCCCGTCCAGCACCTGGCGCCGGAACGGGTCCTGCTCCTGTTTGAGCTCCGCCTTCACCCTGCGGACAGACGGACAGACAGTGAGACACACGGACACACGGGTCCTGCTCCTGTTTGAGCTCCGCCTTCACCCTGCGGACAGACAGACGGACAGTGAGACAGACACACGGACACACGGGTCCTGCTCCTGTTTGAGCTCCGCCTTCACCCTGCGGACAGACAGACGGACAGACAGTGAGACAGACACACGGACACACGGGTCCTGCTCCTGTTTGAGCTCCGCCTTCACCCTGCGGACAGACAGACGGACAGTGAGACACACGGACACACGGGTCCTGCTCCTGTTTGAGCTCCGCCTTCACCCTGCGGACAGACAGACGGACAGTGAGACAGACACACGGACACACGGGTCCTGCTCCTGTTTGAGCTCCGCCTTCACCCTGCGGACAGACGGACAGACAGACAGTGAGACACAGTGAGACAGACACACGGACACACGGGTCCTGCTCCTGTTTGAGCTCCGCCTTCACCCTGCGGACAGACAGACGGACAGACAGTGAGACAGACACACGGACACACGGGTCCTGCTCCTGTTTGAGCTCCGCCTTCACCCTGCGGACAGACAGACGGACAGTGAGACACACGGACACACGGGTCCTGCTCCTGTTTGAGCTCCGCCTTCACCCTGCGGACAGACAGACGGACAGTGAGACAGACACACGGACACACGGGTCCTGCTCCTGTTTGAGCTCCGCCTTCACCCTGCGGACAGACGGACAGACAGACAGTGAGACACAGTGAGACAGACACACGGACACACGGGTCCTGCTCCTGTTTGAGCTCCGCCTTCACCCTGCGGACAGACAGACGGACAGACAGTGAGACACAGTGAGACAGACACACGGACACACGGGTCCTGCTCCTGTTTGAGCTCCGCCTTCACCCTGCGGACAGACAGACGGACACACTGAGACACACGGACACACGGGTCCTGCTCCTGTTTCAGCTCCGCCTTCACCCTGCGGACAGACGGACACCGTGAGACAGACACACGGACACACGGGTCCTGCTCCTGTTTGAGCTCCGCCTTCACCCTGCGGACAGACGGACGGACAGTGAGACACACGGACACACGGGTCCTGCTCCTGTTTGAGCTCCGCCTTCACCCTGCGGACAGACAGACGGACAGTGAGACACACGGACACACGGGTCCTGCTCCTGTTTGAGCTCGCCTTCACCCTGCGGACAGACAGACGGACAGTGAGACACACGGACACACGGGTCCCGTTCCCCCTTCAGCTCCGCCTTCACCCTGCGGACAGACGGACAGACGGACACCGTGAGACAGACGGACACACTGAGACACACGGACACACGGGTCCTGCTCCCGTTTGAGCTCTGGATTCACCCTGATGGACAGACAGACGGACACGGTGACACACGGACACACAAGAGACAGACACACGGACACACGGGTCCTGCTCCCGTTTCAGTTCCGCCTTCAACCTATGGACAGACGGACACACGGACACACAGACACACGGTCCCTTGGGGACCCCCAGAGGGGGTCCCCTGCAATGTCCCCATGTCCTTCTGTCCTCAATGTCCCCCTGTCCCCACATCCCCATGTCCCTCTGTCCCCGTGTCCCTCCGTCCTCAATGTCCCCCCATCCCCAATGTCCCCTCATTGTCCCCATGTCCCCCGTCCCCATTGTCCCAATTGTCCCCATCCCTCCATTGTCCCCCTGTCCCCCATCCCCCCAATGTCCCCCATGTCCCCCTGTCCCCACACTGTCCCCATATCCCCTCATTTTCCCCATTGTCCCCATAATGTCCCCCTGTCCCCTATACCCCCGATGTCCCCCATATCCCCCCAATGTCCCCCATCCCCCCAATGTCCCCATATCCTCCCATTGTCCCCAAGTCCCTGTGTCCCCATATCCCCTTATATGTCCCTGTCCCCAGTGTCCCCATATACCCCGATGTCCCCCATCCCCACTGTCCCCATTGTCCCCTCATTGTCCCCATATCCCCCGATGTCCCCCATCCCCCCAATGTCCCCATATCCCCCCACTGTCCCCTGTCCCCTCATTGTCCCCCTGTCCCAAATGTCCCCATATCCCCCCATTGTTCCCCTGTCCCCACTGTCCCCCCGATGTCCCCAATGTCCCCTGTCCCCTCATTGTCCCCATATCCCCCTGATGTCCCCCATCCCCCCAATGTCCCCATATCCCCCCATTGTCCCCCCTGTCCCCCCATTGTCCCCCTGTCCCAAATGTCCCCATATCCCCCCATTGTCCCCCTGTCCCCCCATTGTCCCCCTGTCCCAAATGTCCCCATATCCCCCCATTGTCCCCCTGTCCCCCCATTGTCCCCCATCCCCCCATGTCCCCTGTCCCCCCGATGTCCCCATTGTCCCACCTGGCGCGCGCCCCCAGCAGCCCCTCCAGCACGCGGGGCAGCAGCCCCCGCCGCACGGACGGACGGACAAACAGCTCCCCGGTGGGGGTGCGCGTGACGTCATCCGCGGTCAGCCTGGGGGACAAAGGGGACAGTGACCCCAGTGACCCCCAGTGCCCCCCCAGTACATCCCAGTGCCCCCCAGTACATGGGGTGTGGGTGATGTCATCGAGGGTCAGCCTGGGGGGACACGGGGGGGACACCGACCTGAGTGACCCCAGTGACCCCCAGGGACCCCCAGTGCACCCCAGTACATCCCAGTGACCCCCAGTGCCCCCCCAGTACATGGGGTGCACGTGATGTCATCAAGGGTCAGCCTGGGGGGACACGGGGGGGACACCGACCTCAGTGACCCCAGTGACCCCCAGTACATCCCAGTGACCCCCAGTGTCCCCCCAGTACATGGGGTGCGTGTGACATCATCGAGGGTCAGCCTGGGGGGGACATGGGGACACTGACCTCAGTGACCCCAGTGACCCCCAGTGCCCCCCAGTACATCCCAGTGACCCCCAGTACATGGGGTGTGTGTGACATCATCGGGGGTCAGCCTGGGGGGGACATGGGGACACCGACCTCAGTGACCCCAGTGCCCCCCCAGTACATCCCAGTGACCCCCAGTGCCCCCCCAGTACACCCCAGTGACCCCCAGTAAATGGGGTGTGCGTGACGTCATTGAGGGTCAGCCTGGGGGGACACGGGGGGGGACACTGACCTCAGTGACCCCAGTGACCCCCAGTGCCCCCAGTGACCCCCAGTACATCCCAGTGACCCCCAATGCATCCCAGTACATCCCAGTGCCCCCTAGTGCCCTCCCAGCAGTTTTGGGGTGCAGTGGTTTTGGGGTACCCACCCGAAGCACTGCAGCCCCCCGGGGGGCAGCAGGGGGGTGTAGCACAGGTTGGGGGTGCAGTAGGGGGGTGTATCGGTTTTGGGGTACCCACCCGAAGCGCTGCAGCCCCCCGGGGGGCAGCAGGGTGGTGTAGCACAGTTTTGGGGTGCAGTAGGGGGGTGTATCGGTTTTGGGGTACCCACCCGGAGCGCTGCAGCCCCCCGGGGGGCAGCAGGGTGGTGTAGCACAGTTTTGGGGTGCAGTAGGGGGGTGTATCGGTTTTGGGGTACCCACCCGGAGCGCTGCAGCCCCCCGGGGGGCAGCAGGGTGGTGTAGCACAGTTTTGGGGTGCAGGGCAGTTTTGGGGTACCCACCCGGAGTGCTGCAGCCCCCCGGGGGGCAGCAGGGGGGTGTAGCACAGGTTGGGGGTGCAGTAGGGGGGTGTATCGGTTTTGGGGTACCCACCCGAAGCGCTGCAGCCCCCCGGGGGGCAGCAGGGGGGTGTAGCACAGTTTTGGGGTGCAGGGCAGTTTTGGGGTACCCACCCGAAGCGCTGCAGCCCCCCGGGGGGCAGCAGGGTGGTGTAGCACAGGTTGTGCGCCATCATGATCGACGGGTACAGCGACGAGAAGTCCAAGGTCACGATGGGGGTGTCGTAGTAGCTGCGGGGGGGGGGGGGGGGGGGGGGGGGGGGGTCCAGGGGTCAAGGTCAGGTCAAGGTGAGGTCAAGGGCAGGGTAGGTGAGGTCAAGGGCGGGGTAGGTGAGGTCAAGGGCAGGTCAAGGGGGGCACAGGGGGCATATTGAGGGGGTATGTGGGGGGTCATGGGGGCAAAATGGGGGTCATAGGGGGATATGGGGGGACATGGGGAATAGGGGGTCACAGGGACATGGGGGTCACAGGGGACATGGAGGTCCAAGGGGTCATGGGGGGACACAGGGGAACATGGGGGTCAGAGGGGTCAGGGAGGTCACATGGGGACATGGGGGGTCACATGGGGACATGGGGGTCACATGAGGACACAGGGGACATGGAGGTCAGAGGGGTCATGGGGGTCACATGGGGACATGGGGAGTCACATGGGGACATGGGGGTCACATGGGGACATGGGGGGGTCACATGGGGACATGGGGGTCACAGGGGGACATGAGGCCATGGGGGTCACATGAGGACATGGGGGTCACATGGGGACATGGGGGGGGTCACATGGGGACATGGGGGTCACAGGGGGACATGAGGGCATGGGGGTCACATGAGGACATGGGGGTCACAGGGGTTACATGAGGACATGGGGGGTCACATGAGGACATGGGGGGGGTCACATGGGGACATGGGGGTCACAGGGGTCACATGAGGACATGGGGGTCACATGGGGACATGGGGGTCACAGGGGTCACATGAGGACATGGGGGTCACAGAGGGACATGGTGGGGGGTAAAATGGGGGTCGGGGTCTCAGTGGGCCCTGGGGGTCCCGGGGGGGGTTTGGGGGTCCCACTCACCCCTTGATGGGCTCGATGACGGTGGCCCCCTCGTAGTCCTCCCCCCCCTCGGAGCGAACCACCGGCATCAGCAGGTCCTCGGACATGGCCTGGGGACAGGGACACCGGTGACCCCCCCTGACCCCCCATTAACCCCCCCACTGATCCCCCCTGACCCCCCCATTGACGCCCCTGGGGACACCGACCCCCCCCTGACCCCCCCACTGACCCCCCCAGGGACACTGACCCCCCCTGAACCCCCATTGACCCCCCACTGACCCCCCCATTGACCCCCCCGGGGACACTGACCCCCCTGACCCCCCGTCACCCCCACCAAGTCCCCCCTGATGGCCCCATGACCCCACTGTCCCCATGTCCCCCCATCCCCATTGTCCCCTGTCCCCCTATGTCCCCTTGACCCCCATGTTCCTATATCCCCATATCCCCCTATGTCCCCCCATCCCCCATGTCCCCATTGTCCCCCATGACCCCATTGTCCCCCATATCCCCATTGTCCCCCATATCCCCCCATGTCCCCCATATCCCCCTGTCCCCATTGTCCCCCATGTCCCCCATGACCCCATTGTCCCCCATATCCCCTGTCCCCATTGTCCCCCCATGTCCCCATTGTCCCCCATGACCCCATTGTCCCCCATGACCCCCATATCCCCCTGTCCCCATTGTCCCCCCATGTCCCCATTGTCCCCCCATGTCCCCATTGTCCCCCATATCCCCCAATGTCCCCCCATCCCCCATGACCCCATTGTCCCCCATATCCCCCCATGTCCCCCATGTCCCCATTGTCCCCCATGTCCCCCATGACCCCATTGTCCCCCATGTCCCCATTGTCCCCAATGTCCCCCATGTCCCCCCATGTCCCCATGTCCCCATATCCCCCATTGTCCCCATGTCCCCCATATCCCCCATTGTCCCCATGTCCCCATTGTCCCGACCTGCCGGAGCAGCTGCGACACGACCTTGGACCTGCTGTCCGCGGGTGAGCAGGTAGCGCAGGGGGACGCCGGTGACACGCGCCATCTCCACCTGCGTCACCAGCACCATCAGCCGCTCCAGCAGCCGCAGCGGCAGCACCGCGTCCTTCAGGCAGTACACGGCCAGGCGGCGGCGGGTGACCGCGGAGCCGTTCTGGGGACATGGGGACATTGGGGACGTTGGGGACATTGGGGGCAATGGGGACAATGGGGGCGATGGGGGGGATGGGGGCGATGGGGACATTGGGGACATTGGGGACAATGGGGACACAGCAGCACGTCCTTCAGGCAGTACACGGCCAGGCGGCGGCGGGTGACGGCCGAGCCGTTCTGGGGACATGGGGACATTGGGGGCGATGGGGACAATGTGGGCAATGGGACATTGGGGGCAATGGGGACGTTGGGGGCAATGGGGACGTTGGGGGCAATGGGGACGTTGGGGGCAATGGGGACAGTGGGGACATTGGGCGCAATGGGGGCAATGGGGACATTGGGGACACTGGGGACATTGGGGACATTGGGGGACATTGGGGACATTGGGGACATTGGGGGCAATGGGGGTGATGGGGGCAATGGGGACAATGGGGACAATGGGGGAATGGGGACATGGGGGGTGATGGGGACATTGGGGGCAATGGGGACAATGGGGACAATGGGGGTGATGGGGGCAATGGGGACATGGGGGGTGATGGGGACATTGGGGGCAATGGGGGCAATGGGGACAATGGGGACACAGCACCGCGTCCTTCAGGCAGTACACGGCCAGGCGGCGGCGGGTGACGGCCGAGCCGTTCTGGGGACATGGGGACATTGGGGACGTTGGGGACATTGGGGGCGATGGGGACGTTGGGGGCAATGGGGACGTTGGGGGCAATGGGGACGTTGGGGGCAATGGGGACGTTGGGGGCAATGGGGACAGTGGGGACATTGGGCGCAATGGGGGCGATGGGGACATTGGGGGCAATGGGGGCAATGGGGGCGATGGGGGCAATGGGGGCGATGGGGGCAATGGGGGCGATGGGGGGCGATGGGGGCGATGGGGGCGATGGGGACAGTGGGGACGATGGGGACATTGGGGGCAATGGGGGCAATGGGGGCGATGGGGGCGATAGGGACGATGGGGACAATGGGGGTGATGGGGACGATGGGGGCGATGGGGGCGATGGGGACATTGGGGACAATGGGGACACAGCAGCACGTCTTCAGGCAGTACACGGCCAGGCGGCGGCGGGTGACGTTCTGGGGACATGGGGACATTGGGGGCGATGGGGACAATGTGGGCAATGGGGACATTGGGGGTGATGGGGACCTTGGGACATTCGGGGGGACATTGGGGGCGATGGGGGTGATGGGGACATTGGGGGCATTGGGGACACTGGGGACACTGGGGACATTGGGGACATTGGGGGCAATGGGGACATTGGGGACATTGGGGACATGGGGACAATGGGGACACAGCAGCACGTCCTTCAGCAGTACACGGCCAGGCGGCGGCGGGTGACGGCCGAGCCGTTCTGGGGACATGGGGGACATTGGGGACGTTGGGGACATTGGGGGTGATGGGGGCAATGGGGGTGATGGGGACATTGGGGTGATGGGGGCAATGGGGGTGATGGGGACATTGGGGGCAATGGGGGCAATGGGGACGATGGGGGCGATGGGGACATTGGGGCAATGGGGGCAATGGGGGCAATGGGGGCGATGGGGACATTGGGGGCAATGGGGGCAATGGGGACAATGGGGTAATGGGGGCAATGGGGGCAATGGGGGCAATGGGGACATTGGGGGCAATGGGGGCGATGGGGACACATAAAGACACTGGGGGGACATGGGGGGACACAGCAGAGACACGGGATGGACATGGGGGGACATGGGGACACATGGGGGACACAGGGGACACTGGGGCCACCATTGATGGCCACCATGGGGACACCATTGGGACACCATTAGGGACACTGGGGACATTGGGGCCACCATTGGGGCCACCATTGGGGCCACCATTGGGGACACCATTGGGGACACCACTGGGGACACTGGGGACACGGGGGACACCATTGGGGCCACCATTGGGGACATTGGGGCCACCATTGGGGACATTGGGGACACCATTGGGGACAGTGGAGACATTGGGGCCACCATTGGGGACAGTGGGGACACCACTGGGGCCACCATTGGGGACATTGGGGACACTGGGGACCCATTGGGGACAGTGGGGATGTTGGGGACCCCATTGGGGACACGGCGCCACCTGCAGGTCGGCGATGACGGGCGGGCGCACGTCCTCCTTCTGCTCGCGCAGGAAATGGGCGCTGACCGCGTTGAGGCTGTACGAGCGCAGCTTGTGCTCCCGCAGCAGAACCTGCCAAAACAGGGTGAAAATGGGCAAAAACGGCCAAAAATAACAACAAAACACCCCAAAATACAGACAGGGCACCCCAAAATACCCCAAAACTGCACCAAAATGGACCAAAATGGCACCAAAATGGACCAAAATGGCACCAAAATGGACCAAAATGGACCAAACAGGCCCTGAGGGTGCACGAGCGCAGCTTGTGCTCCCGCAGCAGAACCTGCCAAACGGGGCGAAAATGGGCAAAAAACGGCCAAAAATAACAACAAAACACCCCAAATACAGACAGGGCACCCCAAACACCCCAAAATACCCCAAAACACCCCAAAACACCCCAAAACTGCACCAAAATGGACCAAAATGGCGCAAAACAGGCCCTGAGGCTGCACGAGCGCAGCTTGTGATCCTGCAGCAGAACATGGCAAAATGTGGAGAAAATACCCAAAATACCAACAAAACACCCCAAAATACAGACAGGGCACCCCCAAATACCCCGGGGCACCCCAAAACTGCACCAAAACACCCCAAAACTGCACCAAAATGGACCAAAATGGCACCAAAATGGACCAAAATGGACCAAACAGGCCCTGAGGCTGCACGAGCGCAGCTTGTGCTCCCGCAGCAGAACCTGCCAAAACGGGGCCAAAACGGGCTGAAACGGCCAAAAATAACAACAAAACACCCCAAAATACAGACAGGGCACCCCAAAATACCCCAAAACTGCACCAAAATGGACCCAAATACCCCAAAACTGCACCAAAATGGACCAAAATGGCCCAAAATGGCCCAAAACAGGCCCTGAGGCCACAGGAGCGCAGCTTGTGATCCTGCAGCAAAACATGGCAAAATGGGGCGAAAATACCCAAAATACCAACAAAACACCCCGAAATACAGACAGGACACCCAAAATACCCCCAGAATAACCCAAAATAGCCCAAAACTGCAACAAAATGGACCAAAATGGGCCAAAACTGCATCAAAATGGGCCCTGAGGCCCCAGGAGCTCAGCTGGGGCTCCCGCAGCAAAACGTGGGCAAAATGGGGCAAAAACTCCCAAAAATAACAACAAAACACCCAAAATACACACAGGACACCCCAAAATACCCCAAAACACCCCAAAACACCCCAAAACTGCACCAAAATGGACCAAAATGGACCAAAATGGCACCAAAATGGACCAAAACAGGCCCTGAGGCTGTATGAGCGCAGCTTGTGCTCCCACAGCAGAACCTGGAAAATGGGGCAAAAATGGGTGAAAACGGCCAAAAATAACAACAAAGCACCCCAAAAAACAGACGGGACACCCCAAAATACCAACAGAATAATCCAAAATAGCCCAAAACTGCATCAAAATGGACCAAAATGGACCAAAATAGCCCAAAACAGGCCCTGAGGCTGCACGAGTGCAGCTTGTGCTCCCGCAGCAAAACATGGCAAAATGGGGCAAAACGGGCTGAAAACGGCCAAAAATAACAACAAAACACCCCAAAATACAGACAGGACACCCCAAAATACCCCAAAACTGCACCAAAATGGACCAAAATGGCACCAAAATGGACCAAAATGGGCCAAAATGGACCAAAATGGACCAAACAGGCCCAACCCAGCCCTGAGGCTCCAGGAGCACGACACCCAATGAACCCCATGACCCCCCCAGCCCCATAGCTGCCCCATAGCGCCCCATAGCACCCCACAGCTGCCCCATAGCTGCCCCATAGCGCCCCATAGCTGCCCCATAGCTGCCCCATAGCACCCCACAGCTGCCCCATAGCGCCCCATAGTGCCCCATAGCACCCCATAGCACCCCATAGCTGCCCCATAGCTGCCCCATAGCGCCCCATAGCTGCCCCACAGCGCCCCATAGTGCCCCATAGCGCCCCATAGCGCCCCATAGCTGCCCCATAGCGCCCCATAGTGCCCCATAGCTGCCCCATAGCGCCCCATAGCGCCCCATAGCGCCCCATAGCGCCCCATAGCTGCCCAATAGCGCCCCATAGCGCCCCATAGCGCCCCATAGCGCCCCATAGCTGCCCCATAGCACCCCATAGCGCCCCATAGCTGCCCCATAGCACCCCATAGCGCCCCCCACCTGCAGCATGTCCATGACGACCCTGCCGTCCATGGGCACCCCCTTCCCCCATAACCCCATCACCCCATGTACCCCCATGTCCCCCAGCCCCATAGCTCCCCCCCAGCCCCATGGCTGCCCCATAGCGCCCCATAGATTGCCCCATAGCGCCCCATAGATTGCCCCATAGCGCCCCACCTGCAGCATGTCCATGACGACCCTGCCGTCCACGGGCACCCCCTTCCCCCATAACCCCATCACCCCCATCACCCCATGTCCCCCATCACCCCCATGTCCCCCAGCCCCATAGCTCCCCCCCAGCCCCATAGATTGCCCCATAGCGCCCCATAGCGCCCCCCACCTGCAGCATGTCCATGACGACCCTGCCGTCCATGGGCACCCCCTTCCCCCATAACCCCATATCCCCCAGCCCCATAGCTCCCCCCCAGCCCCATAGCGCCCCATAGATCGCCCCCCACCTGCAGCATGTCCATGACGACCCTGCCGTCCAGGGGCACCCCCTTCCCCCATAACCCCATCACCCCCATAACCCCCATATCCCCCATCACCCCCATGTCCCCCAGCCCCATAGCGCCCCATAGCTGCCCCACAGCGCCCCCCACCTGCAGCATGTCCATGACGACCCTGCCGTCCACGGGCACCCCCTTCCCCCATAACCCCATCACCCCATGTACCCCCATGTCCCCCAGCCCCATAGCTGCCCCCCAGCCCCATAGATTGCCCCATAGCGCCCCATAGATCGCCCCCCACCTGCAGCATGTCCATGACGACCCTGCCGTCCACGGGCACCCCCTTCCCCCATAACCCCATCACCCCATGTACCCCCATGTCCCCCAGCCCCATAGCTGCCCCCCAGCCCCATAGATTGCCCCATAGCGCCCCATAGATCGCCCCCCACCTGCAGCATGTCCATGACGACCCTGCCGTCCAGGGGCACCCCCTTCCCCCATAACCCCATCACCCCATATCCCCCATCACCCCCATGTCCCCCAGCCCCATAGCTCCCCCCCAGCCCCATAGCGCCCCATAGATTGCCCCATAGATCGCCCCCCACCTGCAGCATGTCCATGACGACCCTGCCGTCCACGGGCACCCCCTTCCCCCATAACCCCATCACCCCATGTACCCCCATGTCCCCCAGCCCCATAGCTGCCCCCCAGCCCCATAGATTGCCCCATAGCGCCCCATAGATCGCCCCCCACCTGCAGCATGTCCATGACGACCCTGCCGTCCATGGGCACCCCCTTCCCCCCATAACCCCATATCCCCCAGCCCCATAGCTCCCCCCCAGCCCCATGGCTGCCCCATAGCGCCCCATAGATTGCCCCATAGCGCCCCACCTGCAGCATGTCCATGACGACCCTGCCGTCCACGGGCACCACCTTCCCCCATAACCCCATCACCCCATGTACCCCCATGTCCCCCAGCCCCATAGCTGCCCCCCAGCCCCATAGATTGCCCCATAGCGCCCCCCACCTGCAGCATGTCCATGACGACCCTGCCGTCCAGGGGCACCACCTTCCCCCATAACCCCATATCCCCCATCACCCCCATGTCCCCCAGCCCCATAGCTGCCCCCCAGCCCCATAGATTGCCCCATAGATCGCCCCCCACCTGCAGCATGTCCATGACGACCCTGCCGTCCACGGGCACCACCTTCCCCCATCACCCCATATCCCCATAACCCCCATGTCCCCCAGCCCCATAGCTGCCCCATAGCTGCCCCATAGCGCCCCATAGCGCCCCACCTGCAGCATGTCCATGACGACCCTGCCGTCCAGGGGCACCCCCTTCCCCCATCACCCCATATCCCCATAACCCCCATGTCCCCCAGCCCCATAGCTGCCC
The DNA here is from genome assembly GCF_964273445.1 of Streptopelia decaocto. NCBI lineage: Eukaryota > Metazoa > Chordata > Aves > Columbiformes > Columbidae > Streptopelia > Streptopelia decaocto. The sequence continues at coordinate 58,055 of NW_028117182.1, read as the reverse complement.
CCCAGCCCCATAGATTGCCCCATAGCGCCCCATAGCGCCCCACCTGCAGCATGTCCATGACGACCCTGCCGTCCATGGGCACCACCTTCCCCTCGCGCCGGCCGAGCTGCCGGGACTGGAAGGCGGCGTCGCGCACGCGGCAGCGGCGCCCGCGGATGCGCCCGAGCTGCGCGAACGACGGCACCTGCGGGGGGGAGCCGTGGGGCAGCTGGGGGGCTGGGGGATCTGGGGGGCTGGGGGGGGTCTGTGGGGCTGGGGGATCTGTGGGGCTGGGGGATCTGGGGGGCTGGGGGGATCATTGGGGGACCCTGGGGAGGTCACTTGGGGGGGTTTTGGGGGGTAGGTTTAGGGTCACTATGGGGCAGGTTATGGGTATCTATGGGGCAGGTTGTGGGTCTCTATGGGGCAGGTTGTGGGTCTCTATGGGGCAGGCTATGGGTCGCTGTGGGTCTGACCTGCAGCACCTCGGCCCGGCGCAGCAGGTAGGGCAGGGCTGGGCAATGGGGGGCAGGGTGGGGGTCTCTGTGGGGTGGGTTATGGGTCTCTATGGGTCTCTATGGGTCAGTCTATGGGTCAGTCTATGGGTCGCTGTGGGTCAGTCTATGGGTCGCTGTGGGTCTGACCTGCAGCACCTCTGCCCTGCGCAGCAGGTAGGGCAGGGCTGGGCAATGGGGGGCAGGGTGGGGGTCTCTGTGGGTCAGTCTGTGGGTCTCTATGGGTCGCTGTGGGGCAGTCTATGGGTCGCTATGGGGCAGTCTATGGGTCGCTATGGGTCAGTCTATGGGTCTGACCTGCAGCACCTCTGCCCGGCGCAGCAGGTAGGGCAGGTCGAAGTTCTGGATGTTGTAGCCGGTGATGATGTCGGGATCCACCAGCCGCACAAACTCGGCCCAGGACTGAGGGACAACGGCTCAGGGGACCCCGGGACCCCCAGAGCCCCCCAGACCCCTATAGACCCCCATAGACCCCCCAAACCCCCCCCGACCCCCACAGACCCCCATAGACCCCCATAGACCCCCATAGACCCCACAGACCCCCATAGACCCCCCCAGAGCCCCACTGACCCGCCCCAAACCCCCCCAAACCCCCATAGACCCTCATAGACCCCACAGATCCCCCCAAACCCCCGTAGACCCTCATAGAACCCCCAGCCCCATAGCTCGCCCCATAGATTGCCCCATAGCCTGCCCCATATCTCACCTGCAGCAGCTCCTGCTCTGTCTCAAAGCTGCAGACCTGAGCCCCATAGACCCCATAGCTCACCCCATAGACCCCATAGCTCACCCCATAGCTGCCCCATGGATACCTGCAGCAGCTCCCGCTCGGTGCTGAAGCTGCAGACCTGCGCCCCATAGACCCCATAGACACCCCATAGCCCCATAGACACCCCATAGCCCCATAGACCCCCCAGCCCCACAGATTGCCCCATAGCTACCTGCAGCAGCTCCTCCTCGGTGTCGAAGCTGCACACCTGGGCCCCATAGACCCCATAGACACCCCATAGACCCCCCAGCCCCATAGACACCCCATAGATTGCCCCATAGCTACCTGCAGCAGCTCCTGCTCGGTCTCAAAGCTGCACACCTGTGCCCCATAGACCCCCCAGCCCCATAGACACCCCATAGACACCCCATAGATTCTCACCTGCAGCAGCTCCTGCTCTGTCTCAAAGCTGCGGACCTGGGCCCCATAGCCTGCCCCATAGCTCACCCCATAGCTGCCCCATAGATACCTGCAGCAGCTCCCGCTCGGTGCTGAAGCTGCAGACCTGAGCCCCATAGACCCCCCAGCCCCATAGACACCCCATAGCCCCATAGACCCCCCAGCCCCACAGATTGCCCCATAGCTACCTGCAGCAGCTCCTCCTCGGTCTCAAAGCTGCAGACCTGAGCCCCATAGACCCCCCAGCCCCATAGACACCCCATAGACACCCCATAGACACCCCATAGACACCCCATAGCTCACCCGCAGCAGCTCCTCCTCAGTGTCGAAGCTGCAGACCTGCGCCCCCGCGATGGCGCTGCAGGTGCCCAGCGTGAGCACCATAGACACCCCATAGACACCCCATAGACACCCCATAGACCCCATAGACACCCCATAGACACCCCATAGACACCCCAGCCCCATAGCTGCCCCATAGACACCCCATAGACACCCCATAGACCCCCCATAGACACCCCATAGACCCCATAGACACCCCATAGACACCCCATGGATACCTGCAGCAGCTCCCGCTCCGTCTCAAAGCTGCAGACCTGCGCCCCCGCGATGGCGCTGCAGGTGCCCAGCGTGAGCACCATAGACACCCCATAGACACCCCATAGACACCCCATAGACACCCCATAGACACCCCATAGACACCCCATAGACACCCCATAGATTCTCACCCGCAGCAGCTCCTCCTCGGTGCCGAAGCTGCAGACCTGCGCCCCCGCGATGGCGCTGCAGGTGCCCAGCGTGAGCACCAGGCGCACGAAGGGCTCGGGGTCCCCCTGGCGCTGCACCAGCCCCCCCACCGTGATCACGGGGTCCCGCTCGGCCTCGGGGAACACGCCTGGGGACCCCAAAACACCATTGAACCCCAGAGACACCATAGACACCCCATAACCCCATAGACACCCCATAGACACCCCATAACCCCATAGACACCCCATAACCCCCCACCGTGATCACGGGGTCACAGTCGGCCTCGGGGAACACGCCTGGGGACCCCAAAACACCATTGAACCCCAGAGACACCATAGACACCCCATAACCCCCCACCGTGATCACGGGGTCACAGTCGGCCTCGGGGAACACGCCTGGGGACCCCAAAAACTGCTATAGACACCATAGACACCCCATAGACACCCCATAACCCCATAGACACCCCATAACCCCCATAACCCCCCACCGTGATCACGGGGTCCCGCTCGGCCTCGGGGAACACGCCTGGGGACCCCAAAAACTGCTATAGACACCATAGACACCCCATAACCCCATAGACACCCCATAACCCCATAGACACCCCATAACCCCAATAACCCCCCACCGTGATCACGGGGTCACGCTCGGCCTCGGGGAACACGCCTGGGGACCCCAAAAACACCTGAACCCCAATAACATCATAGACACCCCAATAACCCCCCACCGTGATCACGGGGTCCCGCTCGGCCTCGGGGAACACGCCTGGGGACCCCAAAAATAACCCCATAGACACCATAGACACCCCATAACCCCATAGACACCCCATAGACACCCCATAGACACCCCATAACCCCATAGACACCCCAATAACCCCCCGGACACCCCATAACCCCCATAGACACCCCAATAACCCCCCGGACACCCCATAACCCCCCATAGACACCCCATAACCCCATAGACACCCCATAACCCCATAGACACCCCAATAACCCCATAGACACCCCATAACGCCATAGACACCCCATAACCCCATAGACACCCCATAACCCCATAGACACCCCAATAACCCCATAGACACCCCATAACCCCACAGACACCCCAATAACCCCATAGACACCCCATAACCCCATAGACACCCCAATAACCCCCCGGACACCCCAATAACCCCCATAGACACCCCAATAACCCCCCGGACACCCCAATAACCCCATAGACACCCCATAACCCCATAGACACCCCATAACCCCATAGACACACCATAACCCCATAGACACCCTAATAACCCCACAGACACCCCAATAACCCCATAGACACCCCATAACCCCATAGACACCCCTGAGCCCCCAAACCCCCCCACAGACACCCCAAACCCCCCCAGATCCACCAATAACTCCCTGAACCCCAATAACCCCCCCCAGACACCCCTGAACCCCCCCAGTGTCACCTCTGGGATCCAATGTCCCCCCATGTCCCCACATGTCACCCCAATGTCCCCATGTCCCCTCCATGTCCCCCTGTCTGTCCATGTCCCCAATGTCCCCATGTCCCCCTGTCTGTCCCATGTCCCCCTGTCCCCCCATGTCCCCCATGTCCCCATGTCCCCCTGTGTGTCCGTCTGTCCGTCTCACCCTTCCTCCCCGCGCACTCGATGTCGAAGCTGAGCAGGCGCAGGGGGGGCAGCCCCAGCCACTGTCCCTCTGTCTGTCCATGTCCCCATGTCCCCCCCATGTCCCCATGTCCCCCTGTCCCCCCATATCCCCCTGTCCCCCTGTCTGTCCCACGTCCCCCATGTCCCCCCATATCCCCATGTCTGTCCCATGTCCCCCCATCTGTCCCATGTCCCCCTGTCTGTCCCATGTCCCCCTGTCCCCTCCATGTTCCTTCTGTCTGTCCCATGTCCCCAATGTCCCCATGTCCCCAATGGCCCCATGTCTGTCCCATGTCCCCACAATGTCCCCATGTCCCCTGCCATGTCCCCATGTCCCCTGTCTGTCCCATGTCCCCCTGTCCCCCCAATGTCCCCGTCTGCCCCCATGTCCCCCTGTCTGTCCCATGTCCCCATGTCCCCAATGTCCCCATGTCCCTCCCATGTCCCCCTGTCTGTCCATGTCCCCATGTCCCCCCATGTCCCCAATGTCCCCCCGTCCCCCTGTGTGTCCGTGTGTCCGTCCCACCTTTCCTCCCCGCGCACTCGATGTCGAAGCTGAGCAGGCGCGGGGGGGCAGCCCCAGCCACTGTCCCTCTGTCTGTCCATGTCCCCATGTCCCCCTGTCCCCCCATGTCCCCCTGTCTGTCCCACGTCCCCCATGTCCCCCCATATCCCCCTGTCCCCATGTCTGTCCCATGTCCCCCCATCTGTCCCATGTCCCCCTGTCTGTCCCATGTCCCCCTGTCCCCTCCATGTTCCTTCTGTCTGTCCCATGTCCCCAATGGCCCCATGTCCCCAATATCCCCATGTCTGTCCCATGTCCCCACAATGTCCCCATGTCCCCTGCCATGTCCCCATGTCCCCTGTCTGTCCCATGTCCCCCTGTCCCCCCAATGTCCCCGTCTGTCCCCATGTCCCCCTGTCTGTCCCATGTCCCCATGTCCCCAATGTCCCCCCATGTCCCCATATCCCCCTGTTCCCCCGTCTGTCCCATGTCCCCAATGTCCCCATGTCCCTCCCATGTCCCCCTGTCTGTCCCATGTCCCCATGTCCCCCCATGTCCCCATGTCCCCCTGTCTGTCCCATGTCCCCCTGTCCCTGTCCGTGTGTCCGTCCCACCTTTCCTGCCGGCGCACTCGATGTCGAAGCTGAGCAGGCGCAGGGGGGGCAGCCCCAGCCACTGTCCCTCTGTCTGTCCATGTCCCCATGTCCCCATGTCCCCCTGTCCCTGTCCGTCTGTCCGTCCCACCTTTCCTCCCGGCGCACTCGATGTCAAAGCTGAGCAGGCGCAGGGGGGGCAGCCCCAGCCACTGTCCCTCTGTCTGTCCATGTCCCCATGTCCCCATGTCCCCCTGTCCCTGTCCGTCTGTCCGTCTCACCCTTCCTGCCGGCGCACTCGATGTCGAAGCTGAGCAGGCGCAGGGGGGGCAGCCCCAGCCACTGTCCCTCTGTCTGTCCATGTCCCCATGTCCCCATGTCCCCCTGTCCCTGTCCGTCTGTCCGTCCCACCTTTCCTCCCGGCGCACTCGATGTCAAAGCTGAGCAGGCGCAGGGGGGGCAGCCCCAGCCACTGTCCCTCTGTCTGTCCATGTCCCCATGTCCCCATGTCCCCCTGTCCCTGTCCGTCTGTCCGTCTCACCCTTCCTGCCGGCGCACTCGATGTCGAAGCTGAGCAGGCGCAGGGGGGGCAGCCCCAGCCACCGGCCCTCGGGGGGGTGGGGCTGCAGGTCCCCCCAGGCCGTGTCGGCCTCCAGCTGGCACAGCGACACGGGGGGGGCGGCCGCGTCCCCCCCGCGCAGGTGGAACCGCCCGCGGGGAACCTGCACCCAGCAGCAGCCGACCAGCCCCGCGTCCACCATGAACCTGGACGGACAGACAGACACCATGGGACGGACAGACAGACAGACAGACACCGACCAGCCCCGCGTCCACCATGAACCTGGACGGACAGACAGACACCATGGGACGGACAGACAGACAGACAGACACCGACCAGCCCCGCGTCCACCATGAACCTGGACGGACAGACGGACACCATGGGAACATGGGACAGACAGACAGACAGACAGACACCGACCAGCCCCGCGTCCACCATGAACCTGGACGGACAGACGGACATGAGACAGACAGACAGACAGACAGACAGACAGACACCGACCAGCCCCGCGTCCACCATGAACCTGGACGGACAGACGGACATGAGACAGACAGACAGACAGACAGACAGACAGACACCGACCAGCCCCGCGTCCACCATGAACCTGGACGGACAGACGGACACCATGGGACGGACAGACAGACAGACACCGACCAGCCCCGCGTCCACCATGAACCTGGACGGACAGACGGACATGAGACAGACAGACAGACAGACAGACAGACACCGACCAGCCCCGCGTCCACCATGAACCTGGACGGACAGACGGACACCATGGGACGGACAGACAGACAGACAGACACCGACCAGCCCCGCGTCCACCATGAACCTGGACGGACAGACGGACACCATGGGAACATGGGACAGACAGACAGACAGACAGACACCGACCAGCCCCGCGTCCACCATGAACCTGGACGGACAGACGGACATGAGACAGACAGACAGACAGACAGACAGACAGACACCGACCAGCCCCGCGTCCACCATGAACCTGGACGGACAGACGGACATGAGACAGACAGACAGACAGACAGACAGACAGACACCGACCAGCCCCGCGTCCACCATGAACCTGGACGGACAGACGGACACCATGGGACGGACAGACAGACAGACACCGACCAGCCCCGCGTCCACCATGAACCTGGACGGACAGACGGACATGAGACAGACAGACAGACAGACAGACAGACACCGACCAGCCCCGCGTCCACCATGAACCTGGACGGACAGACGGACACCATGGGACGGACAGACAGACAGACAGACACCGACCAGCCCCGCGTCCACCATGAACCTGGACGGACAGACGGACACCATGGGAACATGGGACAGACAGACAGACAGACACCGACCAGCCCCACGTCCACCATGAACCTGGATGGGGGGACAGACGGACACCATGGGACAGACAGACAGACAGACAGACACCGACCAGCCCCGCGTCCACCATGAACCTGGACGGACAGACACCATGGGACGGACAGACAGACAGACAGACACCGACCAGCCCCGCGTCCACCATGAACCTGGACGGACAGACGGACATGAGACAGACAGACAGACAGACAGACAGACAGACACCGACCAGCCCCGCGTCCACCATGAACCTGGACGGACAGACGGACATGGGATGGACAGACAGACAGACAGACAGACAGACAGACAGACACCGACCAGCCCCGCGTCCACCATGAACCTGGACGGACAGACACCATGGGATGGACAGACAGACAGACAGACAGACAGACACCGACCAGCCCCGCGTCCACCATGAACCTGGACGGACAGACGGACATGGGATGGACAGACAGACAGACAGACAGACAGACAGACAGACACCGACCAGCCCCGCGTCCACCATGAACCTGGACGGACAGACACCATGGGACGGACAGACAGACAGACAGACAGACAGACAGACACCGACCAGCCCCGCGTCCACCATGAACCTGGACGGACAGACGGACATGAGACAGACAGACAGACAGACACCGACCAGCCCCGCGTCCACCATGAACCTGGACGGACAGACGGACACCATGGGATGGACAGACAGACAGACAGACAGACACCGACCAGCCCCGCGTCCACCATGAACCTGGACGGACAGACGGACATGAGACAGACAGACAGACAGACAGACAGACACCGACCAGCCCCGCGTCCACCATGAACCTGGACGGACAGACGGACACCATGGGAACATGGGACAGACAGACAGACAGACACCGACCAGCCCCACGTCCACCATGAACCTGGATGGGGGGACAGACGGACACCATGGGACAGACAGACAGACAGACAGACACCGACCAGCCCCGCGTCCACCATGAACCTGGACGGACAGACACCATGGGATGGACAGACAGACAGACAGACACCGACCAGCCCCGCGTCCACCATGAACCTGGACGGACAGACGGACATGAGACAGACAGACAGACAGACAGACAGACAGACACCGACCAGCCCCGCGTCCACCATGAACCTGGACGGACAGACGGACATGGGATGGACAGACAGACAGACAGACAGACAGACAGACAGACACCGACCAGCCCCGCGTCCACCATGAACCTGGACGGACAGACACCATGGGATGGACAGACAGACAGACAGACAGACAGACACCGACCAGCCCCGCGTCCACCATGAACCTGGACGGACAGACGGACATGGGATGGACAGACAGACAGACAGACAGACAGACAGACAGACACCGACCAGCCCCGCGTCCACCATGAACCTGGACGGACAGACACCATGGGACGGACAGACAGACAGACAGACAGACAGACAGACACCGACCAGCCCCGCGTCCACCATGAACCTGGACGGACAGACGGACATGAGACAGACAGACAGACAGACACCGACCAGCCCCGCGTCCACCATGAACCTGGACGGACAGACGGACACCATGGGATGGACAGACAGACAGACAGACAGACACCGACCAGCCCCGCGTCCACCATGAACCTGGACGGACAGACGGACATGAGACAGACAGACAGACAGACAGACAGACACCGACCAGCCCCGCGTCCACCATGAACCTGGACGGACAGACGGACACCATGGGACGGACAGACAGACAGACAGACACCGACCAGCCCCGCGTCCACCATGAACCTGGACGGACAGACGGACACCATGGGAACATGGGACAGACAGACAGACAGACACCGACCAGCCCCACGTCCACCATGAACCTGGATGGGGGGACAGACGGACACCATGGGACAGACAGACAGACAGACAGACACCGACCAGCCCCGCGTCCACCATGAACCTGGACGGACAGACACCATGGGACGGACAGACAGACAGACAGACAGACAGACACCGACCAGCCCCGCGTCCACCATGAACCTGGACGGACAGACACCATGGGATGGACAGACAGACAGACAGACACCGACCAGCCCCGCGTCCACCATGAACCTGGACGGACAGACGGACATGAGACAGACAGACAGACAGACAGACAGACAGACACCGACCAGCCCCGCGTCCACCATGAACCTGGACGGACAGACGGACATGGGATGGACAGACAGACAGACAGACAGACAGACAGACAGACACCGACCAGCCCCGCGTCCACCATGAACCTGGACGGACAGACACCATGGGACGGACAGACAGACAGACAGACAGACAGACAGACACCGACCAGCCCCGCGTCCACCATGAACCTGGACGGACAGACGGACATGAGACAGACAGACAGACAGACACCGACCAGCCCCGCGTCCACCATGAACCTGGACGGACAGACGGACACCATGGGATGGACAGACAGACAGACAGACAGACACCGACCAGCCCCACGTCCACCATGAACCTGGACGGACAGACGGACACCATGGGATGGACAGACAGACAGACAGACAGACAGACACCGACCAGCCCAGTGTCCACCATGAACCTGGACGGACAGACGGACACCATGGGATGGACAGACAGACAGACAGACAGACACCGACCAGCCCCGCGTCCACCATGAACCTGGATGGGGGGACAGATGGACATGAGACAGACAGACAGACAGACAGACAGACACCGACCAGCCCCGCGTCCACCATGAACCTGGACGGACAGACGGACACCATGGGATGGACAGACAGACAGACAGACAGACACCGACCAGCCCCGCGTCCACCATGAACCTGGACGGACAGACGGACACCATGGGATGGACAGACAGACAGACAGACAGACAGACACCGACCAGCCCAGTGTCCACCATGAACCTGGACGGACAGACACCATGGGATGGACAGACAGACAGACAGACAGACACCGACCAGCCCCGCGTCCACCATGAACCTGGACAGACAGACGGACATGAGACAGACAGACAGACAGACAGACAGACAGACACCGACCAGCCCAGTGTCCACCATGAACCTGGACGGACAGACGGACATGGGATGGACAGACAGACAGACAGACAGACACCGACCAGCCCCACGTCCACCATGAACCTGGACGGACAGACACCATGGGATGGACAGACAGACAGACAGACAGACACCGACCAGCCCAGCGTCCACCATGAACCTGGACGGACAGACGGACACCATGGGATGGACAGACAGACAGACAGACAGACACCGACCAGCCCCACATCCACCATGAACCTGGATGGGGGGACAGACAGACATGGGATGGACAGACAGACAGACAGACACCGACCAGCCCAGTGTCCACCATGAACCTGGACGGACAGACGGACACCATGGGAACATGGGACAGACAGACAGACAGACAGACACCGACCAGCCCCACGTCCACCATGAACCTGGACGGACAGACGGACACCATGGGACGGACAGACAGACAGACAGACACCGACCAGCCCCACGTCCACCATGAACCTGGACGGACAGACGGACACCATGGGACGGACAGACAGACAGACAGACACCGACCAGCCCCACGTCCACCATGAACCTGGACGGACAGACGGACACCATGGGATGGACAGACAGACAGACAGACAGACAGACACCGACCAGCCCCGCGTCCACCATGAACCTGGACGGACAGACGGACATGGGATGGACAGACAGACAGACAGACAGACAGACAGACAGACACCGACCAGCCCCGCGTCCACCATGAACCTGGACGGACAGACGGACACCATGGGATGGACAGACAGACAGACAGACAGACAGACACCGACCAGCCCCACGTCCACCATGAACCTGGACGGACAGACGGACACCATGGGATGGACAGACAGACAGACAGACAGACAGACACCGACCAGCCCCACGTCCACCATGAACCTGGATGGGGGGACAGACGGACATGAGACAGACAGACAGACAGACAGACAGACAGACACCGACCAGCCCAGTGTCCACCATGAACCTGGACGGACAGACGGACACCATGGGAACATGGGACAGACAGACAGACAGACAGACACCGACCAGCCCAGTGTCCACCATGAACCTGGACGGACAGACGGACACCATGGGAACATGGGACAGACAGACAGGTCAACTTGGGGTTAAATTGGGTCAATTTGGGGATTAATTGGGGGTTAATTTGGGGTCAATTTGGGGGGGGGTGGATGCACCCCCAGCGCCCCCCAGGGACAATGTGGGGACATTGGGGATATTGGGGGATCCCCAGGGTTAACTGGGGGCACAGAGGGGTTAATTAGGGGTTAATTAGTGTTAATTAGTGGTTGTTAATTGGGGTCCCACCTGATCTCGAAGTCCAGGTTGCTCTCGAAGGGGGGGGCGGGTGCACCCCCAGGGGCAGTTTGGGGACACGGGGGTTAAATGGGGGGACACGAGGGTTAATTAGGGGTTAATTGTGGTTAATTAGTGTTAATTGGGGGTCCCACCTGATCTCGAAGTCGAGGTTGCTCTCGAAGGGGGGGGGCGGGTGCACCCCCAGGGGCAGTTTGGGGACATTGGGGATATTGGGGGGTCCCCAGGGTTAATTAGGGGTTAATTGTGGTTAATTAGTGGTTGTTAATTAGTGGTTCCCACCTGATCTCGAAGTCCAGGTTGCTCTCGAAGGGGGGGGCGGGTGCACCCCCAGGGACAATGTGGGGACATTGGGGATATTGGGGGGTCCCCAGGGTTAATTCAGGGGACATGGTGGTTAATTAGTGTTAATTGTTGTTAATTGGGGTCTGACCTGATCTCGAAGTCCAGGTTGCTCTCGAAGGGGGGGGCGGGGTGCACCCCCAGGGGCAGTTTGGGGCCATTGGGGATATTGGGGGGTCCCCAGGGTTAATTAGGGGTTAATTGGGGTTAATTGTTGTTAATTGGGGTCTGACCTGATCTCGAAGTCCAGGTTGCTCTCGAAGGGGGGGGCGGGGTGCACCCCCAGCGCCCCCCAGCGCAGCCCCCGCTCCAGCAGCCGCCGCGCGGGGCCCAGCAGGCGCGGCAGAGCCACGGACACGCGGACAAACGGACACTTGGACGGGCCCTGGAACCCCAGCATGCCTGGGACAGACAGACGGACATGGGGACACCCTGGGACCCCAGCATGCCTACGGACAATGGGACAGACAGACGGACATGGGGACCCCAGCATGGCCATGGACAGACAGACGGACAGGGATGGACCCTGGAACCCCAGCATGCCTACGGACAATGGGACAGACAGACGGACATGGGGACCCCAGCATGGCCACGGACAGACAGACGGACAGGGATGGACCCTGGAACCCCAGCATGCCTACGGACAATGGGACAGACAGACGGACATGGGGACCCCAGCATGGCCACGGACACGCGGACAAACGGACACTTGGCGGGGCCCTGGAACCCCAGCATGCCTGGGACAGACAGACGGACATGGGACACCCTGGAACCCCAGCATGGCCACGGACAATGGGACAGACAGACAGACATGGGTCCCCAGCATGGCCACGGACACGCGGACAAACGGACACTTGGACGGGCCCTGGAACCCCAGCATGGCTGGATGGACAGACAGACGGACAGACCCTGGAACCCCAGCATGGCTGGGACGGACAGACGGACAGACCCTGGGACCCCAGCATGGCTGGGATGGACAGACAGATGGACAGACCCTGGAACCCCAGCATGCCTGGGACGGACAGACAGACGGACAGACCCTGGAACCCCAGCATGCCTGGGATGGACAGACAGACGGACAGACCCTGGGACCCCAGCATGGCTGGAAATGGGGGGGCAGGACAGACAGACACGGGGTCAGGACAGACGGACATGGGGACCCCCTGGAACCCCA
>NW_028117182.1:0-44887 GCF_964273445.1 Streptopelia decaocto | reverse complement strand
CCCCCATAACCCCCCTGAACCCCCAAACCGCCGTCCTGGGGCTGGAGCTCTGCTGGAAACAGAGTGAGTCACCCAAAACCCTGACCCCCCCATAACCCCCCCTGAACCCCCCCTGAACCCCAAAACACCCCTGACCCCCCATAACCCCCCCCTGACCCCCCTGAACCCCCCCGAACCCCCAAACCGCCGTCCTGGGGCTGGAGCTCTGCTGGAAACAGAGTGAGTCACCCCAAAACCCTGACCCCCCCATAACCCCCCCGACCCCCCCTGAACCCCCATAACCCCCCCCGAACCCCCAAACCGCCGTCCTGGGGCTGGAGCTCTGCTGGAAACAGAGTGAGTCACCCCAAAACCCTGACCCCCCCATAACCCCCCCTGAACCCCCTGAACCCCCAACCCCCCCCATAACCCCCCTGAACCCCAAACCGCCGTCCTGGGGCTGGAGCTCTGCTGGAAACAGAGTGAGTCACCCCAAAACCACTGACCCCCCTGACCCCCCCTGAACCCCAAAACACCCCCCTGACCCCCCCTGAACCCCCAACCCCCCCCATAACCCCCCTGAACCCCCAAACCGCCTCTGAACCCCAAGACTGTCCCAGTTTTGGGGTGTCCTGACCCCCCACTCCTGGCCATGCTGGGGTTCAGGGTGTCCCACGTCCGTCTGTCTGTCCCATTGTCCGTAGGCATGCTGGGGTTCCAGGGCCCCGCCAAGTGTCCGTTTGTCCGCGTGTCCGTGGCTCTGCTGGGGTTCAGGGTGTCCCATGTCCGTCTGTCTGTCCGTAGGCATGCTGGGGTTCCAGGGTGCCCCATGTCCGTCCGTCTGTCCGTCCCAGCCATGCTGGGGTTCCAGGGCCCCGCCAAGTGTCCGTTTGTCCGCGTGTCCGTGGCCATGCTGGGGTCCCCATGTCCGTCTGTCTGTCCCATTGTCCATAGGCATGCTGGGGTTCCAGGGTCCATCCCTGTCCGTCTGTCTGTCCGCAGGCATGCTGGGGTCCCCATGTCCGTCTGTCCGTCCCAGGCATGCTGGGGTTCCAGGGCCCGTCCAAGTGTCCGTTTGTCCGCGTGTCCGTGGCCATGCTGGGGTCCCCATGTCCGTCTGTCTGTCCATAGGCATGCTGGGGTTCCAGGGTCTGTCCGTCTGTCTGTCCGTGGCCATGCTGGGGTTCCAGGGTCCATCCCTGTCCGTCTGTCTGTCCGCAGGCATGCTGGGGTCCCCATGTCCGTCTGTCTGTCCGTGGCCATGCTGGGGTCCCATGTCTGTCTGTCTGTCCCAGGCATGCTGGGGTTCCAGGGTGTCCCATGTCCGTCTGTCTGTCCGTGTGTCCGTGGCCATGCTGGGGTTCCAGGGTCTGTCCGTCTGTCTGTCCATCCAGCCATGCTGGGGTTCCAGGGTCTGTCCGTCTGTCTGTCTGTCCCAGGCATGCTGGGGTTCCAGGGTCTGTCCGTCTGTCTGTCCCAGCCATGCTGGGGTTCCAGGGTCTGTCCATCTGTCTGTCCGTAGGCATGCTGGGGTTCCAGGGTCTGTCCGTCTGTCTGTCCCAGGCATGCTGGGGTTCAGGGTGTCCCATGTCCGTCTGTCTGTCTGTCCCAGCCATGCTGGGGTTCCAGGGCCCCTCGAAGTGTCCGTTTGTCCGCGTGTCCGTGGCCATGCTGGGGTCCCCATGTCCGTCTGTCTGTCCATAGGCATGCTGGGGTTCCAGGGTCTGTCTGTCTGTCTGTCCGTGGCCATGCTGGGGTTCCAGGGTCCATCCCTGTCCGTCTGTCTGTCCATCCAGCCATGCTGGGGTTCCAGGGCCCGTCCAAGTGTCCGTTTGTCCACGTGTCCGTGGCCATGCTGGGGTCCCCATGTCCGTCTGTCTGTCCCATTGTCCGTAGGCATGCTGGGGTCCCAGGGTGTCCCATGTCCGTCTATCTGTCTGTCCAGGCATGCTGGGGTTCCAGGGCCCGTCCAAGTGTCCGTTTGTCCGCGTGTCCGTGGCCATGCTGGGGTCCCCATGTCCGTCTGTCTGTCCCATTGTCCGTAGGCATGCTGGGGTTCCAGGGCCCGTCCAAGTGTCCGTTTGTCCGCGTGTCCGTGGCTCTGCTGGGGTTCCAGGGTCTGTCTGTCTGTCTGTCCGTGGCCATGCTGGGGTTCCAGGGTCCATCCCTGTCCGTCCGTCTGTCCATCCAGCCATGCTGGGGTTCCAGGGCCCGTCCAAGTGTCCGTTTGTCCGCGTGTCCGTGGCCATGCTGGGGTCCCATGTCCGTCTGTCCGTCTGTCTGTCCGCAGGCATGCTGGGGTTCCAGGGCCCGTCCAAGTGTCCGTTTGTCCGCGTGTCCGTGGCCATGCTGGGGTCCCCATGTCCGTCTGTCTGTCCGTAGGCATGCTGGGGTTCCAGGGTGTCCCATGTC
Source organism: Streptopelia decaocto (assembly GCF_964273445.1). Lineage (NCBI taxonomy): Eukaryota > Metazoa > Chordata > Aves > Columbiformes > Columbidae > Streptopelia > Streptopelia decaocto. The sequence continues at coordinate 42,496 of NW_028117182.1, read as the reverse complement.
CGTCTGTCTGTCCGTAGGCATGCTGGGGTTCCAGGGTCCATCCCTGTCCGTCTGTCTGTCCGCAGGCATGCTGGGGTCCCCATGTCCGTCTGTCTGTCCGTGGCCATGCTGGGGGTCCCATGTCTGTCTGTCTGTCCCAGGCATGCTGGGGTTCCAGGGTGTCCCATGTCCGTCTGTCTGTCCGTGTGTCCGTGGCCATGCTGGGGTTCCAGGGTCTGTCCGTCTGTCCATCCAGCCATGCTGGGGTTCCAGGGCCCGTCCTTGTCCGTCTGTCTGTCCGCAGGCATGCTGGGGTTCCAGGGTGTCCCATGTCCGTCCGTGTGTCCGTGGCCATGCTGGGGTTCCAGGGCCCGTCCAAGTGTCCGTTTGTCCGCGTGTCCGTGGCCATGCTGGGGTCCCATGTCCGTCTGTCTGTCCCATTGTCCATAGGCATGCTGGGGTCCCAGGGTCTGTCCGTCTGTCTGTCCATCCCAGCCATGCTGGGGTCCCAGGGTCTGTCCGTCTGTCTGTCCGTCCCAGGCATGCTGGGGTTCCAGGGTCTGTCCGTTTGTCCATCCAGCCATGCTGGGGTTCCAGGGCCCCGTGAAGTGTCCGTTTGTCCGCGTGTCCGTGGCCATGCTGGGGTCCCCATGTCCGTCTGTCTGTCCCATTGTCCGCAGGCATGCTGGGGTTCCAGGGTGTCCCATGTCCGTCTGTCTGTCCGCAGGCATGCTGGGGTTCCAGGGCCCGTCCAAGTGTCCGTTTGTCCGCGTGTCCGTGGCTCTGCCGCGCCTGCTGGGCCCCGCGCGGCGGCTGCTGGAGCGGGGGCTGCGCTGGGGGGCGCTGGGGGTGCACCCCGCCCCCCCCTTCGAGAGCAACCTGGACTTCGAGATCAGGTCAGACCCCAATTAACAACAATTAACCCCAATTAACCCCTAATTAACCCTGGGGACCCCCCAATATCCCCAATGTCCCCACACTGCCCCTGGGGGTGCACCCGCCCCCCCTTCGAGAGCAACCTGGACTTCGAGATCAGGTCAGAGCCCCCCTAATTAACACTAATTAACACTAATTAACCCTCATTAACCTCAAATTGACCTGTCTGTCTGTCTGTCCCATGGTGTCTGTCTGTCTGTCTGTCTGTCCATCCCATGTCTGTCTGTCTGTCTGTCTGTCTGTCTGTCCGTCCCATGGTGTCCGTCTGTCCGTCCAGGTTCATGGTGGACGCGGGGCTGGTCGGTGTCTGTCTGTCTGTCTGTCCCATGTTCCCATGGTGTCTGTCCGTCCAGGTTCATGGTGGACGCGGGGCTGGTCGGTGTCTGTCTGTCTGTCTGTCTGTCTGTCCCATGTTCCCATGGTGTCCGTCTGTCCGTCCAGGTTCATGGTGGACGCGGGGCTGGTCGGCTGCTGCTGGGTGCAGGTGTCTGTCTGTCTGTCTGTCTGTCTCATGTCCGTCTGTCTGTCCGTCCAGGTTCATGGTGGACGCGGGGCTGGTCGGTGTCTGTCTGTCTGTCTGTCCCATGTTCCCATGGTGTCTGTCCGTCCAGGTTCATGGTGGACACTGGGCTGGTCGGTGTCTGTCTGTCTGTCTGTCTGTCCATCCCATGCTGTCCGTCTGTCCGTCCAGGTTCATGGTGGACACTGGCTGGTCGGTGTCTGTCTGTCTGTCTGTCTGTCCCATGTTCCCATGGTGTCCGTCTGTCCCCCCATCCAGGTTCATGGTGGACACTGGGCTGGTCGGTGTCTGTCTGTCTGTCTGTCCATCCCATGCTGTCCGTCTGTCCGTCCAGGTTCATGGTGGACGCGGGGCTGGTCGGTGTCTGTCTGTCTGTCTGTCCCATGTTCCCATGGTGTCCGTCTGTCCGTCCAGGTTCATGGTGGACGCGGGGCTGGTCAGTGTCTGTCTGTCTGTCTGTCTGTCTGTCCATGTTCCCATGGTGTCCGTCTGTCCGTCCAGGTTCATGGTGGACGCGGGGCTGGTCGGTGTCTGTCTGTCTGTCCCATGTTCCCATGGTGTCCGTCTGTCCCCCCATCCAGGTTCATGGTGGACGCGGGGCTGGTCGGTGTCTGTCTGTCTGTCTGTCTCATGTCCGTCTGTCCCCCCAGGTTCATGGTGGACGCGGGGCTGGTCGGTGTCTGTCTGTCTGTCTGTCTGTCCGTCCCATGGTGTCCGTCTGTCCGTCCAGGTTCATGGTGGACGCGGGGCTGGTCGGTGTCTGTCTGTCTGTCCGTCCCATGGTGTCCGTCTGTCCGTCCAGGTTCATGGTGGACACTGGGCTGGTCGGTGTCTGTCTGTCTGTCCATCCCATGGTGTCTGTCTGTCCAGGTTCATGATGGTGGACGCGGGGCTGGTCGGCTGCTGCTGGGTGCAGGTGTCTGTCTGTCTGTCTGTCTGTCTCATGTCCGTCTGTCCGTCCAGGTTCATGGTGGACGCGGGGCTGGTCGGTGTCTGTCTGTCTGTCTGTCTGTCCCATGTTCCCATGGTGTCCGTCTGTCCCCCCATCCAGGTTCATGGTGGACGCGGGGCTGGTCGGTGTCTGTCTGTCTGTCTGTCTGTCCATCCCATGGTGTCCGTCTGTCCGTCCAGGTTCATGGTGGACGCGGGGCTGGTCGGTGTCTGTCTGTCTGTCTGTCTGTCTCATGTCCGTCTGTCCGTCCAGGTTCATGGTGGACGCGGGGCTGGTCGGTGTCTGTCTGTCTGTCTGTCCATCCCATGGTGTCTGTCCGTCCAGGTTCATGGTGGACGCGGGGCTGGTCGGTGTCTGTCTGTCTGTCTGTCTGTCTCATGTCCGTCTGTCCGTCCAGGTTCATGGTGGACGCGGGGCTGGTCGGTGTCTGTCTGTCTGTCTGTCTGTCTGTCTGTCTGTCCATCCCATGGTGTCCGTCTGTCCCCCCATCCAGGTTCATGGTGGACGCGGGGCTGGTCGGTGTCTGTCTGTCTGTCTGTCTGTCTGTCTGTCCCATGGTGTCCGTCTGTCCGTCCAGGTTCATGGTGGACGCGGGGCTGGTCGGTGTCTGTCTGTCTGTCTGTCTGTCTGTCTGTCCATCCCATGTCCGTCTGTCCGTCCAGGTTCATGGTGGACACTGGGCTGGTCGGTGTCTGTCTGTCTGTCTGTCTGTCCGTCCCATGGTGTCCGTCTGTCCGTCCAGGTTCATGGTGGACGCGGGGCTGGTCGGTGTCTGTCTGTCTGTCTGTCTGTCTGTCTCATGTCCGTCTGTCCCCCCAGGTTCATGGTGGACACTGGGCTGGTCGGTGTCTGTCTGTCTGTCTGTCTGTCCGTCCCATGGTGTCCGTCTGTCCGTCCAGGTTCATGGTGGACGCGGGGCTGGTCGGTGTCTGTCTGTCTGTCTGTCTGTCTGTCTCATGTCCGTCTGTCCCCCCATCCAGGTTCATGGTGGACGCGGGGCTGGTCGGCTGCTGCTGGGTGCAGGTTCCCCGCGGGCGGTTCCACCTGCGCGGGGGGGACGCGGCCGCCCCCCCCGTGTCGCTGTGCCAGCTGGAGGCCGACGCGGCCTGGGGGGACCTGCAGCCCCACCCCCCCGAGGGCCAGTGGCTGGGGCTGCCCCCCCTGCGCCTGCTCAGCTTCGACATCGAGTGCGCCGGGAGGAAGGGTGAGACGGACAGACGGACAGGGACAGGGGGACATGGGACAGACAGGGGGACATGGGGGGACAGGGGGACATGGACAGACAGAGGGACAGTGGCTGGGGCTGCCCCCCCTGCGCCTGCTCAGCTTCGACATCGAGTGCGCGGGGAGGAAAGGTGGGACGGACAGACGGACATGGGGGGACAGGGGGACATGGGACAGACAGGGGGACATGGGAGGGACATGGGGACATTGGGGACATGGGACAGACGGGGGGACATTGTGGGGACAGGGGGACATGGGGACAGACAGAGGGACATGGGGGGACAGGGGGATATGGGGACATAGGACAGACAGGGGGACGTGGGACAGACAGGGGACAGGGGGACATGGGGGGACAGGGGGACATGGGGACAGGGGGACATGGGACAGACAGGGGGACACGGAGGGGACATGGGACAGACGGCGGAACAGGGGGATATGGGGACATGGGGACAGACAGGGGGACATGGGGGGACATGGGGACATGGGACAGACGGGGGGATATTGGGGACATGGGGACATTGGGGACATGGGGACAGACGGGGGGACATGGGGAGGACATGGGGACATGGGACAGACGGGGGGACATGGGGGGACATGGGGACATTGGGGACATGGGACAGACAGAGGGACATGGGGGGGACATGGGGACATTGGGGACATGGGACTTGGGGGTTCATGGGGGTATTGGTGTATCTGGGGGGGTTATTGGGGTTCAGGGGGTTATGGGGTGTCTATGGGGTTATTGGGGTGTCTATGGGGTGTCTATGGGGTTATGGGGTGTCTATGGGGTTATTGGGGTGTCTATGGGGTTATTGGGGTGTCTATGGGGTGTCTATGGGGTGTCTATGGGGTTATGGGGTGTCTATGGGGTTATTGGGGTGTCTATGGGGTGTCTATGGGGTTATTGGGGTGTCTATGGGGTGTCTATGGGGTTATGGGGTGTCTATGGGGTTATGGGGTGTCTATGGGGTGTCTATGGGGTTATGGGGTGTCTATGGGGTTATGGGGTGTCTATGGGGTGTCTATGGGGTTATGGGGTGTCTATGGGGTGTCTATGAGGTTATTGGGGTGTCTATGGTGTTATTGGGGTGTCTATGGGGTTATGGGGTGTCTATGGGGTTATGGGGTGTCTATGGGGTTATTGGGGTGTCTATGGGGTTATGGGGTGTCTATGGGGTTATTGGGGTGTCTATGGTGTTATTGGGGTGTCTATGGGGTGTCTATGGGGTGTCTATGGGGTTATTGGGGTGTCTATGGGGTGTCTATGGGGTTATTGGGGTGTCTACGGGGTTATTGGGGTGTCTATGGGGGGTTATTGGGGTGTCTATGGGGTTATTGGGGTGTCTATGGGGTTATGGGGTGTCTATGGGGTTATTGGGGTGTCTATGGGGTTATGGGGTGTCTATGGTGTCTATGGGGTTATTTTTGGGGTCCCCAGGCGTGTTCCCCGAGGCCGAGCGGGACCCCGTGATCACGGTGGGGGGTTATGGGGGTTATGGGGTGTCTATGGTGTTATTGGGGTGTCTATGGGGTTATGGGGTGTCCGGGGGGTTATGGGGTGTCTATGGGGGGTTATGGGGTGTCTATGGTGTCTATGGTGTTATTTTTGGGGTCCCCAGGCGTGTTCCCCGAGGCCGACTGTGACCCCGTGATCACGGTGGGGGGTTATGGGGTGTCTATGGGGTTATGGGGTGTCTATGGGGTTATGGGGTGTCTATGGTGTCTATAGCAGTTTTTGGGGTGTCCCCCCCAGGCGTGTTCCCCGAGGCCGACTGTGACCCCGTGATCACGGTGGGGGGTTATGGGGTGTCTATGATGTTATTGGGGTTCAATGGTGTTTTGGGGTCCCCAGGCGTGTTCCCCGAGGCCGACTGTGACCCCGTGATCACGGTGGGGGGGCTGGTGCAGCGCCAGGGGGACCCCGAGCCCTTCGTGCGCCTGGTGCTCACGCTGGGCACCTGCAGCGCCATCGCGGGGGCGCAGGTGTACAGCTTTGAGACGGAGCGGGAGCTGCTGCAGGTATCCATGGGGCAGCTATGGGGTGTCTATGGGGTGTCTATGGGGTGTCTATGGGGGGTCTGTGGGGTGTCTATGGTGCTCACGCTGGGCACCTGCAGCGCCATCGCGGGGGCGCAGGTCTGCAGCTTCGACACTGAGGAGGAGCTGCTGCGGGTGAGCTATGGGGTGTCTATGGGGTGAGCTATGGGGTGTCTATGGGGTGAGCTATGGGGTGTCTATGGGGCTGGGGGGTCTATGGGGCGCAGGTCTGCAGCTTCGAGACTGAGCGGGAGCTGCTGCAGGTATCTATGGGGCAGCTATGGGGCTGGGGGGTCTATGGGCTGAGCTATGGGGTGTCTATGGGGTGAGCTATGGGGCTGGGGGGTCTATGGGCTGAGCTATGGGGTGTCTATGGGGTGAGCTATGGGGCTGGGGGGTCTATGGGCTGAGCTATGGGGTGTCTATGGGGCAGCTATGGGGTCTATGGGGCTCAGGTGTGCAGCTTCGAGACCGAGGAGGAGCTGCTGCAGGTATCTATGGGGCAATCTGTGGGGTGTCTATGGGGCTGGGGGGTCTATGGGGTGAGCTATGGGGTGTCTATGGGGTGTCTATGGGGCTGGGGGGTCTATGGGGTGAGCTATGGGGCAGGCTATGGGGCACAGGTCTGCAGCTTCAGCACCGAGGAGGAGCTGCTGCAGGTGAGAATCTATGGGGTGAGCTATGGGGTGTCTATGGGGCTGGGGTGTCTATGGGGTGAGCTATGGGGCAATCTATGGGGTGTCTATGGTCTATGGGGCTGTGTGGTCTATGGGGCTCAGGTGTGCAGCTTTGAGACAGAGGAGGAGCTGCTGCAGGTATCCATGGGGCAGCTATGGGGTGAGCTATGGGGCTGGGGGATCTATGAGGGTCTATGGGACCTTGGGGAGGGTCTGGGGGGTCTGTGGGGCCTTGGGGGGGTCTATGGGGTCTATGGGGGTCTGTGGGGGTCTATGGGGGTCGGGGGGGGTTTGGGGGGTCTATGGGGGTCTATGGGGGTCTGTGGGGGTCTATGGGGGTCGGGGGGGTTTGGGGGGTCTATGGGGGTCTATGGGGGTCTGTGGGGGTCGGGGGGGGTTTGGAGGGTCTATGGGGGTCTATGGGGTTTTGGGGGGTCTATGGGGGTCTGGGGGGGTTTGGGGGGCTCTGGGGGTCCTGGGGTCCCCTGAGCCGTTGTCCCTCAGTCCTGGGCCGAGTTTGTGCGGCTGGTGGATCCCGACATCATCACCGGCTACAACATCCAGAACTTCGACCTGCCCTACCTGCTGCGCAGGGCTGAGGTGCTGCAGGTCAGACCCATAGACTGCCCCATAGCGACCCATAGACTGACCCACAGCGACCCATAGAGACCCATAGAGACCCATAACCCACCCCACAGAGACCCCCACCCTGCCCCCCATTGCCCAGCCCTGCCCTACCTGCTGCGCCGGGCAGAGGTGCTGCAGGTCAGACCCACAGCGACCCATAGACTGCCCCATAGCGACCCATAGAGACCCATAGAGACCCATAACCCACCCCACAGAGACCCATAACCCACCCCACAGAGACCCCCACCCTGCCCCCCATTGCCCAGCCCTGCCCTACCTGCTGCGGAGGGCAGAGGTGCTGCAGGTCAGACCCATAGTGACCCATAGCGACCCATAGCGACCCATAACCCACCCCACAGAGACCCCCACCCTGCCCCCATTGCCCAGCCCTGCCCTACCTGCTGCGCAGGGCAGAGGTGCTGCAGGTCAGACCCACAGCGACCCATAGAGACCCATAGAGACCCATAGACTGACCCATAGAGACCCCATAGACTGACCCACAGAGACCCATAGAGACCCATAACCCACCCCACAGAGACCCATAACCCACCCCACAGAGACCCCCACCCTGCCCCCCATTGCCCAGCCCTGCCCTACCTGCTGCGCAGGGCAGAGGTGCTGCAGGTCAGACCCACAGCGACCCATAGACTGCCCCATAGAGACCCATAGAGACCCATAGACTGACCCACAGAGACCCATAGAGACCCATAGACTGATCCACAGTGACCCCCACCCTGCCCCCCATTGCCCAGCCCTGCCCTACCTGCTGCGCCGGGCCGAGGTGCTCAAGGTCTGCCCCATAGACTGCCCACAGCGACCCATAGACTGACCCATAGACTGACCCACAGAGACCCATAGAGACCCATAGAGACCCATAGACTGACCCACAGAGACCCATAACCCACCCCACAGTGACCCCCACCCTGCCCCCATTGCCCAGCCCTGCCCTGCCTGCCGCGCCGGGCAGAGGTGCTCAAGGTCTGCCCCATAGCGACCCATAGCGACCCATAGACTGACCCACAGTGACCCATAGACTGCCCCATAGCGACCCACAGCACCCATAGACCGACCCACAGAGACCCATAGAGACCCATAACCCACCCCACAGAGACCCCCACCCTGCCCCCCATTGCCCAGCCCTGCCCTACCTGCTGCGCAGGGCAGAGGTGCTGCAGGTCAGACCCACAGCGACCCACAGCGACCCATAGACTGACCCACAGCGACCCATAGACTGACCCACAGTGACCCATAGCGACCCACAACCTGCCCCATAGAGACCCCAAACCTACCCCCCAAAACCCCCCGAGTGACCTCCCCAGGGTCCCCCATAGATCCCCCCAGCCCCATAGATCCCCCAGCCCCATAGATCCCCCAGCCCCACAGATCCCCCAGCCCCCCAGATCCCCCCCAGCCCCACAGATCCCCCCCAGCCCCACAGATCCCCCAGCCCCACAGATCCCCCAGCCCCACAGATCCCCCAGCCCCACAGATCCCCCCCAGCCCCACAGATCCCCCAGCCCCACAGATCCCCCTCGGCCCCACAGATCCCCCCAGCCCCACAGCTCCCCCCAGCCCCCCAAGTGCCCCCAGCCCCACAGTTCCCCCCCAGCCCCCCAAGTGCCCCCCAAGTGCCCCCAGCCCCACAGATCCCCCAGCCCCCCAGATCCCCCCCAGCCCCACAGATCCCCCAGCCCCACAGATGCCCCCAGCCCCACAGATCCCCCAGCCCCACAGATCCCCCCCAGCCCCCCAGATCCCCCCCAGCCCCACAGATCCCCCAGCCCCACAGATCCCCCAGCCCCACAGCTCCCCCCAGCCCCCCAAGTGCCCCCAGCCCCCCAGATCCCCCCCAGCCCCACAGATCCCCCCCAGCCCCACAGATCCCCCAGCCCCACAGATCCCCCAGCCCCACAGATCCCCCCAGCCCCACAGATCCCCCAGCCCCACAGATCCCCCCAGCCCCACAGATCCCCCCCAGCCCCACAGATCCCCCAGCCCCACAGATCCCCCTCGGCCCCACAGATCCCCCCAGCCCCACAGCTCCCCCCAGCCCCCCAAGTGCCCCCAGCCCCACAGTTCCCCCCCAGCCCCCCAAGTGCCCCCCAAGTGCCCCCAGCCCCACAGATCCCCCAGCCCCCCAGATCCCCCCCAGCCCCACAGATCCCCCAGCCCCACAGATGCCCCCAGCCCCACAGATCCCCCAGCCCCACAGACCCCCCCCAGCCCCCCAGATCCCCCCCAGCCCCACAGATCCCCCAGCCCCACAGATCCCCCAGCCCCACAGCTCCCCCCAGCCCCCCAAGTGCCCCCAGCCCCCCAGATCCCCCCCAGCCCCACAGATCCCCCCCAGCCCCCCAGATCCCCCCCAGCCCCACAGATCCCCCCCAGCCCCACAGATCCCCCAGCCCCACAGATCCCCCAGCCCCCCAGATCCCCCCAGCCCCACAGATGCCCCCAGCCCCACAGATGCCCCCCCAGCCCCACAGATCCCCCAGCCCCACAGATCCCCCATAGCCCCACAGATCCCCCAGCCCCATAGATCCCCCCCAGCCCCCCAGATCCCCCCAGCCCCATAGATCCCCCCCAGCCCCACAGATCCCCCCCAGCCCCACAGATCCCCCAGCCCCACAGATCCCCCAGCCCCACAGATCCCCCCCAGCCCCACAGATCCCCCAGCCCCACAGATCCCCCAGCCCCACAGATCCCCCCAGCCCCATAGATCCCCCCCAGCCCCATAGATCCCCCCAGCCCCACAGATCCCCCCCAGCCCCACAGTTCCCCCCCAGCCCCCCAAGTGCCCCCCAGATCCCCCAGCCCCACAGATCCCCCAGCCCCACAGATCCCCCCCAGCCCCACAGATCCCCCAGCCCCATAGATCCCCCCAGCCCCACAGATCCCCCCCAGCCCCACAGTTCCCCCCCAGCCCCCCAAGTGCCCCCCAGATCCCCCAGCCCCACAGATCCCCCCCAGCCCCACAGATCCCCCAGCCCCACAGATCCCCCAGCCCCACAGATCCCCCAGCCCCATAGATCCCCCCCAGCCCCACAGATCCCCCAGCCCCACAGATCCCCCAGCCCCACAGATCCCCCAGCCCCATAGATCCCCCAGCCCCACAGAACCCCCCAGCCCCACAGAACCCCCCAGCCCCACAGATGCCCCCAGCCCCACAGATGCCCCCAGCCCCCCAGACCCCCCCCAGCCCCCCAGATCCCCCAGCCCCACAGACCCCCCAGCCCCACAGATCCCCCAGCCCCCCAGATGCCCCAGCCCCCCAGATCCCCCAGCCCCCCAGCTGCCCCACGGCTGCCCCCCGCAGGTGCCGTCGTTCGCGCAGCTCGGGCGCATCCGCGGGCGCCGCTGCCGCGTGCGCGACGCCGCCTTCCAGTCCCGGCAGCTCGGCCGGCGCGAGGGGAAGGTGGTGCCCATGGACGGCAGGGTCGTCATGGACATGCTGCAGGTGGGGCGCTATGGGGCAGATATGGGGCTGGGGGGGAGCTATGGGGCTGGGGGGGAGCTATGGGGCTGGGGGACATGGGGGTGATGGGGGATATGGGGGTTATGGGGATATGGGGTTATGGGGGAAGGTGGTGCCCCTGGACGACAGGGTCGTCATGGACATGCTGCAGGTGGGGGGCGATCTATGGGGCACTATGGGGCGCTATGGGGCAGCTATGGGGCTGGGGGGGAGCTATGGGGCTGGGGGACATGGGGGTACATGGGGTGATGGGGTTATGGGGGAAGGGGGTGCCCATGGACGGCAGGGTCGTCATGGACATGCTGCAGGTGGGGCGCTATGGGGCAATCTATGGGGCAATCTATGGGGCTGGGGGGGAGCTATGGGGCTGGGGGGGAGCTATGGGGCTGGGGGACATGGGGGTGATGGGGGATATGGGGGTTATGGGGATATGGGGTTATGGGGGAAGGGGGTGCCCCTGGACGGCAGGGTCGTCATGGACATGCTGCAGGTGGGGCGCTATGGGGCAGCTATGGGGCGCTGTGGGGCGCTATGGGGCTGGGGGGGTGATGGGGGACATGGGGGTGATGGGGGATATGGGGTGATGGGGGAGGGTGGTGCCCATGGACGGCAGGGTCGTCATGGACATGCTGCAGGTGGGGCGCTATGGGGCAATCTATGGGGCTGGGGGGCAGCTATGGGGCTGGGGGACATGGGGGTACATGGGGGTGATGGGGTTATGGGGGAAGGGGGTGCCCATGGACGGCAGGGTCGTCATGGACATGCTGCAGGTGGGGCGCTATGGGGCGCTATGGGGCAGCTATGGGGCTGGGGGGGAGCTATGGGGCTGGGGGACATGGGGGTGGTGGGGGATATGGGGTGATGGGGGTGATGGGGGAAGGTGGTGCCCATGGACGGCAGGGTCGTCATGGACATGCTGCAGGTGGGGGGCGCTATGGGGCAATCTATGGGGCAGCTATGGGGCTGGGGGACATGGGGGTACATGGGGTGATGGGGTGATGGGGGAAGGGGATGCCCCTGGACGGCAGGGTTGTCATGGACATGCTGCAGGTGGGGGGCGATCTATGGGGCAGCTATAGGGCAGCTATGGGGCGCTATGGGGCAGCCGTGGGGCTGGGGGACATGGGGGTGATGGGGGATATGGGGGTTATGGGGGAAGGGGGTGCCCATGGACGGCAGGGTCGTCATGGACATGCTGCAGGTGGGGGCGATCTATGGGGCAATCTATGGGGCTGGGGGGGAGCTATGGGGCTGGGGGACATGGGGGTGATGGGGTTATGGGGATATGGGGTTATGGGGGAAGGGGGTGCCCCTGGACGGCAGGGTCATCATGGACATGCTGCAGGTGGGGGGCACTATGGGGCGCTATGGGGCAGCTATGGGGCTGGGGGGGTGATGGGGGTCATGGGGTGATGGGGTGATGGGGGGAAGGGGGTGCCCATGGACGGCAGGGTCGTCATGGACATGCTGCAGGTGGGGGCGATCTATGGGGCAGCTATGGGGCGCTATGGGGCAGCTGTGGGGCAGCTATGGGGCGCTATGGGGCGCTATGGGGCAGCTATGGGGCGCTATGGGGCAGCTATGGGGTGCTATGGGGCAGCTATGGGGCGCTATGGGGCAGCTATGGGGCAGCTATGGGGTGCTATGGGGCGCTATGGGGCAGCTATGGGGCAGCTATGGGGCAGCTATGGGGCAGCTATGGGGCGCTATGGGGCGCTATGGGGCGCTATGGGGCAGCTATGGGGCGCTATGGGGCGCTATGGGGCGCTATGGGGCAGCTATGGGGCAGCTATGGGGCAGCTATGGGGCGCTATGGGGCAGCTATGGGGCGCTATGGGGCGCTGTGGGGCAGCTATGGGGCGCTATGGGGCGCTGTGGGGCAGCTATGGGGCAGCTATGAGGCAGCTATGGGGCGCTATGGGGCGCTGTGGGGCAGCTATGGGGCGCTATGGGGCGCTATGGGGCAGCTATGGGGCGCTATGGGGCAGCTGTGGGGCGCTATGGGGTGCTATGGGGCGCTATGGGGCAGCGATGGGGCAGCTATGGGGCAGCTATGGGGCGCTATGGGGCAGCTATGGGGTGCTATGGGGCGCTATGGGGCAGCTATGGGGCGCTATGGGGCAGCTGTGGGGCGCTATGGGGTGCTATGGGGCGCTATGGGGCAGCGATGGGGCGCTATGGGGCGCTATGGGGCAGCTGTGGGGCGCTATGGGGCGCTATGGGGCGCTATGGGGCAGCTATGGGGCGCTATGGGGCAGCGATGGGGCAGCTATGGGGCGCTATGGGGCAGCTATGGGGCGCTATGGGGCAGCTGTGGGGCAGCTATGGGGCGCTATGGGGCGCTATGGGGCTGGGGGGGTCATGGGGGTCATTGGGTGTTGTGCTCCTGGGGCCTCAGGGCTGGGTTGGGCCTGTTTTGGGCCATTTTGGTGCAGTTTTGGCCCATTTTGATCCATTTCGGTGCAGTCTTGGGCTATTTTGGGTTATTCTGGGGGTATTTTGGGGTGTCCTGTGTGTATTTTGGGGTGTCCTGTCTGTATTTTGGGGTGTTTTGTTGGTATTTTGGGGTATTTTTGCCCCATTTTGCCATGTTTTGCAGCAGGAGCCCCAGCTGCGCTCCTGGGGCCTCAGGGCCTGTTTTGGGCCATTTTGGTGCAGTTTTGGCCCATTTTGATCCATTTTCGTGCAGTTTTGGGCTATTTTGGGTTATTCTGGGGGTATTTTGGGGTGTCCTGTGTGTATTTTGGGGTGTTTTGTTGGTATTTTGGGTATTTTCGCCCCATTTTGCCACGTTTTGCTGCAGGATCACAAGCTGCGCTCGTACAACCTCAGGGCCTGTTTTGGGCCATTTTGGTGCAGTTTTGGTCCATTTTGATCCATTTTCGTGCAGTTTTGGGCTATTTTGGGTTATTCTGGGGGTATTTTGGGGTGCCCTGTCTGTATTTTGGGGTGTTTTGTTGGTATTTTGGGGTATTTTTGCCCCATTTTGCCATGTTTTGCAGCAGGAGCCCCAGCTGCGCTCCTGGGGCCTCAGGGCCTGTTTTGGGCCCTTTTGGTGCAGTTTTGGCCCATTTTGATCCATTTTCGTGCAGTTTTGGGCTATTTTGGGTTATTCTGGGGGTATTTCGGGTGTCCTGTCTGTATTTTGGGGTCTTTTGTTGTTATTTTTGGTTGGTTTTGCCCATTTTTGCCCCATTTTGCCATGTTTTGCTGCGGGAGCCCCAGCTGCGCTCCTGGGGCCTCAGGGCCTGTTTTGGGCCATTTTGGTCCATTTTGGTGCCATTTTGGTCCATTTTGGTGCAGTTTTGGGGTATTTTGGGGTGCCCTGTCTGTATTTCGGGGTGTTTTGTTGTTATTTTTGGCCGTTTTTGCCCATTTTTGCCCCATTTTGCAGGTTTTGCTGCGGGAGCACGAGCTGCGCTCGTGCACCCTCAGGGCCTGTTTTGCGCCATTTTGGTCCATTTTGGTGCCATTTTGGTCCATTTTGGTGCAGTTTTGGGGTGTTTTGGTGCAGTTTTGGGGTATTTTGGGGTGCCCTGTCTGTATTTTGGGGTGTTTTGTTGTTATTTGTGGCCGTTTTTGCCCATTTTCACCCTGTTTTTGCAGGTTCTGCTGCGGGAGCACAAGCTGCGCTCGTGCACCCTCAGGGCCTGTTTGGTCCATTTTGGCCCATTTTGGTGCCATTTTGGTCCATTTTGGTGCCATTTTGGTCCATTTTGGTGCAGTTTTGGGGTATTTTGGGGTGCCCTGTCTGTATTTTGGGGTGTTTTGTTGTTATTTGTGGCCGGTTTTGCCCATTTTCACCCTGTTTTTGCAGGTTCTGCTGCGGGAGCACAAGCTGCGCTCGTGCACCCTCAGGGCCTGTTTGGTCCATTTTGGTCCATTTTGGTGCCATTTTGGTCCATTTTGGTGCAGTTTTGGGGTGTTTTGGTGCAGTTTTGGGGTATTTTGGGGTGCCCTGTCTGTATTTTGGGGTGTTTTGTTGTTATTTTTGGCCGGTTTTGCCCATTTTCGCCCCGTTTTGGCAGGTTCTGCTGCGGGAGCACAAGCTGCGCTCGTGCACCCTCAGGGCCTGTTTGGTCCATTTTGGTCCATTTTGGTGCCATTTTGGTCCATTTTGTTGCAGTTTTGGGGTATTTTGGGGTGCCCTGTCTGTATTTTGGGGTGTTTTGTTGTTATTTGTGGCCATTTTTGCCTATTTTCACCCTGTTTTTGCAGGTTTTGCTGTGGGAGCACAAGCTGCGCTCGTGCAGCCTCAGGGCCTGTTTGGTCCATTTTGGCCCATTTTGGTGCCATTTTGGTCCATTTTGGTGCAGTTTTGGGGTGTTTTGGTGCAGTTTTGGGGTGTTTGGGGGTGTTTTGGGGTATTTTGGGGTGTTTTGTTGTTATTTTGGGGAGTTTTTGCCCATTTTCGCCCCGTTTTGGCAGGTTCTGCTGCGGGAGCACCAGCTGCGCTCGTGCACCCTCAGGGCCTGTTTGGTCCATTTTGGTCCATTTTGGTGCCATTTTGGTCCATTTTGGTGCCATTTTGGTCCATTTTGGTGCAGTTTTGGGGTATTTTGGGGTGCCCTGTCTGTATTTTGGGGTGTTTTGTTGTTATTTTTGGCCGTTTTTGCCCATTTTCACCCCGTTTTTGCAGGTTCTGCTGCGGGAGCACAAGCTGCGCTCGTACAGCCTCAGGGCCTGTTTTGGGCCATTTTGGTCCATTTGGTGCCATTTTGGTCCATTTTGGTGCCATTTTGGTCCATTTTGGTGCAGTTTTGGGGTGTTTGGGGGTGTTTTGGGGTATTTTGGGGTGTTTTGTTGTTATTTTTGGGAGGTTTTGCCCATTTTTGCCCCGTTTTGGCAGGTCCTGCTGCGGGAGCACAAGCTGCGCTCGTGCACCCTCAGGGCCTGTTTGGTCCATTTTGGTCCATTTTGGTGCCATTTTGGCCCATTTTGGTGCCATTTTGGTCCATTTTGGTGCAGTTTTGGGGTATTTTGGGGTGTCCCGGGGGTATTTTGGGGTGTTTTGTTGTTATTTGTGGCCGTTTTTGCCCATTTTCGCCCCGTTTTGGCAGGTTCTGCTGCGGGAGCACAAGCTGCGCTCGTGCACCCTCAGGGCCTGTTTGGTCCATTTTGGTCCATTTTGGTGCCATTTTGGTCCATTTTGGTGCAGTTTTGGGGTGTTTTGGTGCAGTTTTGGGGTGTTTGGGGGTGTTTTGGGGTATTTTGGGGTGTTTTGTTGTTATTTTGGGGAGTTTTTGCCCATTTTCGCCCCGTTTTGGCAGGTTCTGCTGCGGGAGCACCAGCTGCGCTCGTGCACCCTCAGGGCCTGTTTGGTCCATTTTGGTCCATTTTGGTGCCATTTTGGTCCATTTTGGTGCCATTTTGGTCCATTTTGGTGCAGTTTTGGGGTATTTTGGGGTGCCCTGTCTGTATTTTGGGGTGTTTTGTTGTTATTTTTGGCCGTTTTTGCCCATTTTCACCCCGTTTTTGCAGGTTCTGCTGCGGGAGCACAAGCTGCGCTCGTACAGCCTCAGGGCCTGTTTTGGGCCATTTTGGTCCATTTGGTGCCATTTTGGTCCATTTTGGTGCCATTTTGGTCCATTTTGGTGCAGTTTTGGGGTGTTTGGGGGTGTTTTGGGGTATTTTGGGGTGTTTTGTTGTTATTTTTGGGAGGTTTTGCCCATTTTTGCCCCGTTTTGGCAGGTCCTGCTGCGGGAGCACAAGCTGCGCTCGTGCACCCTCAGGGCCTGTTTGGTCCATTTTGGTCCATTTTGGTGCCATTTTGGCCCATTTTGGTGCCATTTTGGTCCATTTTGGTGCAGTTTTGGGGTATTTTGGGGTGTCCCGGGGGTATTTTGGGGTGTTTTGTTGTTATTTGTGGCCGTTTTTGCCCATTTTCGCCCCGTTTTGGCAGGTTCTGCTGCGGGAGCACAAGCTGCGCTCGTGCACCCTCAGGGCCTGTTTGGTCCATTTTGGCGCCATTTTGGTCCATTTTGGTGCAGTTTTGGGGTATTTTGGGGTATTTTGGGGTGCCCTGTCTGTATTTTGGGGTCTTTTGTTGGTATTTTTGGCCGTTTTTGCCCATTTTCGCCCTGTTTTTGCAGGTTCTGCTGCGGGAGCACAAGCTGCGCTCGTGCACCCTCAGGGCCTGTTTGGTCCATTTTGGCCCATTTTGGTGCCATTTTGGTCCATTTTGGTGCCATTTTGGTCCATTTTGGTGCAGTTTTGGGGTATTTTGGGGTGCCCTGTCTGTATTTTGGGGTGTTTTGTTGTTATTTGTGGCCGTTTTTGCCCATTTTTGCCCCGTTTTGGCAGGTTCTGCTGCGGGAGCACAAGCTGCGCTCGTGCACCCTCAGGGCCTGTTTGGTCCATTTTGGTCCATTTTGGTGCCATTTTGGCCCATTTTGGTGCCTTTTTGGTCCATTTTGGTGCAGTTTTGGGGTATTTTGGGGTGCCCTGTCTGTATTTTGGGGTGTTTTGTTGTTATTTTTGGCCGTTTTTGCCCATTTTCGCCCCGTTTTGGCAGGTTCTGCTGCGGGAGCACAAGCTGCGCTCGTACAGCGTCAGGGCCTGTTTGGTCCATTTTGGTGCCATTTTGGTCCATTTTGGTGCAGTTTTGGGGTGTTTTGGGGTGCCCTGTCTGTATTTTGGGGTGTTTTGTTGTTATTTTTGGCCGTTTCAGCCCGTTTTGGCCCCGTTTTGGCAGGTTCTGCTGCGGGAGCACAAGCTGCGCTCGTACAGCCTCAACGCGGTCAGCGCCCATTTCCTGCGCGAGCAGAAGGAGGACGTGGCGCCCGCCGTCATCGCCGACCTGCAGGTGGCGCCGTGTCCCCAACGTCCCCAATGTCCCCAGTGTCCCCAATGGGGTCCCCAATGTCCCCCGTGGCCCCAATGGTGGCCCCAGTGTCCCCAATGGTGGCCCCAATGGTGTCCCCAGTGTCCCCAGTGGTGTCCCCAATGGTGTCCCCAATGGTGGCCCCAATGGTGTCCCCAGTGGTGTCCCCAATGGTGTCCCCAATGTCCCCAATGGTGGCCCCAACGTCCCCAGTGTCCCCAGTGTCCCCAGTGTCCCCAATGGTGTCCCCAGTGTCCCCCCATGTGTCCCCATGTCCCCCCATGTCCATCCCGTGTCTCTGCTGTGTCCCCCCATGTCCCCCCAGTGTCCTTACATGTCCCCAACGTTTCTCCTCATTGTCCACATTTCCCCCAGTGTCCCCATGTCCCCCCATGTCCCCCTTGTCCCCCATCACCCCACTGCCCCCATTGCCCCCATTGTCCCCAATGTCCCCATCGCCCCCATCGCCCCCATTGTCCCCATCGCCCCCATCGCCCCCAATGCCCCCATTGTCCCCATTGTCCCCATTGTCCCCATTGTCCCCATTGTCCCCATTGTCCCCATTGCCCCCAATGTCCCCAATGTCCCCGATGTCCCCATTGCCCCCATTGCCCCCAATGTCCCCATTGCCCCCAATGTCCCCATCGCCCCCATCGCCCCCATTGCCCCCATTGTCCCCCAATGTCCCCATCGCCCCCATTACCCTCATTACCCCCATTGCCCCCATTGCCCCCAATGTCCCCATTGTCCCCATTGTCCCCATTGCCCCCATTGCCCCCATTGCCCCCAATGTCCCCAATGTCCCCAATGTCCCCGATGTCCCCATCACCCCCATTGCCCCCAATGTCCCCATTGCCCCCAATGTCCCCATTGTCCCCAATGCCCCCATTGTCCCCAATGTCCCCATTGCCCCCATCGCCCCCATCACCCCACTGCCCCCAATGTCCCCAATGTCCCCATTGTCCCCATCGCCCCCATCGCCCCCAATGCCCCCATTGTCCCCAATGTCCCCATCGCCCCCATTACCCTCATTACCCCCAATGTCCCCATTACCCCCAATGTCCCCATTGCCCCCAATGTCCCCATTGTCCCCATTGTCCCCATCACCCCCATCGCCCCCAATGTCCCCATCACCCCCAATGTCCCCATTGCCCCCAATGTCCCCATTGCCCCCATTGCCCCCATTGTCCCCATTGCCCCCATTGTCCCCATTGTCCCAATGTCCCCATTGCCCCCAATGTCCCCATCGCCCCCAATGTCCCCATCGCCCCCATTGCCCCCAATGTCCCCATCGTCCCC
This sequence comes from Streptopelia decaocto, assembly GCF_964273445.1. Lineage (NCBI taxonomy): Eukaryota > Metazoa > Chordata > Aves > Columbiformes > Columbidae > Streptopelia > Streptopelia decaocto. The sequence continues at coordinate 23,947 of NW_028117182.1, read as the reverse complement.
ATCGCCCCCATTGCCCCCATCACCCCCAATGTCCCCACTGTCCCCATTGCCCCCAATGTCCCCAACGTCCCCAATGTCCCCATGTCCCCAGAACGGCTCCGCGGTCACCCGCCGCCGCCTGGCCGTGTACTGCCTGAAGGACGCGGTGCTGCCGCTGCGGCTGCTGGAGCGGCTGATGGTGCTGGTGACGCAGGTGGAGATGGCGCGTGTCACCGGCGTCCCCCTGCGCTACCTGCTCACCCGCGGACAGCAGGTCAAGGTCGTGTCGCAGCTGCTCCGGCAGGTCGGGACAATGGGGACATGGGGGGATATGGGGGACAATGGGGACATGGGGGACAATGGGGACATGGGGGGATATGGGGGACAATGGGGATATGGGGGACAATGGGGACATGGGGGGATATGGGGGACAATGGGGACATGGGGGACATGGGGGGATATGGGGGACAATGGGGACATGGGGGACAATGGGGACATGGGGGGATATGGGGGACAATGGGGACATGGGGGACAATGGGGACATGGGGGGATATGGGGGACATGGGGACAATGGGGGATACGGGGACATGGGGGGATATGGGGGACAATGGGGACATGGGGGGATATGGGGGACAATGGGGACATGGGGGACAATGGGGACATGGGGGGATATGGGGGACAATGGGGATATGGGGGACAATGGGGACATGGGGGGATATGGGGACAATGGGGACATGTGGGACAATGGGGACATGGGGGGATATGGGGGACAATGGGGATATGGGGGACAATGGGGATATGGGGGACAATGGGGACATGGGGGGATATGGGGGACAATGGGGACATGGGGGACAATGGGGACATGGGGGACATGGGGGGATATGGGGGACAATGGGGACATGGGGGGACAATGGGGACCTGGGGGGATATGGGGGACAATGGGGACATGGGGGACAATGGGGACATGGGGGGACAATGGGGACATGGGGGGATATGGGGGACAATGGGGACATGGGGACAATGGGGACATGGGGGGATATGGGGGACAATGGGGATATGGGGGACAATGGGGACATGGGGGGACAATGGGGACATTGGGGGACATGGGGGGATATGGGGGACAATGGGGATATGGGGGACATGGGGACATTGGGGGACAATGGGGACATGGGGGGATATGGGGGACAATGGGGATATGGGGGACATGGGGGGATATGGGGGACAATGGGGACATGGGGGACAATGGGGACATGGGGGGACAATGGGGACATGGGGGGATATGGGGGACAATGGGGATATGGGGGACATGGGGGGATATGGGGGACAATGGGGACATGGGGGGACAATGGGGACATTGGGGGACATGGGGGGATATGGGGGACAATGGGGACATGGGGGACATGGGGGGATATGGGGGACAATGGGGACATGGGGGGACAATGGGGACATGGGGGGATATGGGGACATGGGGGGATATGGGGGACATTGGGGGACATGGGGGGATATGGGGGACAATGGGGATATGGGGGACAATGGGGATATGGGGGGATATGGGGGACAATGGGGACATGGGGGGATATGGGGGACAATGGGGATATGGGGGACAATGGGGACATGGGGGGATATGGGGGACAATGGGGACATGGGGGGATATGGGGGACAATGGGGATATGGGGGACAATGGGGACATGGGGGGATATGGGGGACAATGGGGACATGGGGGATATGGGGGACATTGGGGGACATGGGGGGATATGGGGACAATGGGGACATGGGGGGATATGGGGGACAATGGGGATATGGGGGACAATGGGGACATGGGGGGACAATGGGGACATGGGGGGATATGGGGGACAATGGGGATATGGGGGGATATGGGGACATGGGGGGATATGGGGGGACAATGGGGACATGGGGGGACATGGGGGACAGGGGGGGACATGGGGGGATATGGGGGACAGGGGGACATGGGGGATATGGGGGACAATGGGGACATGGGGGGATATGGGGGACAATGGGGACATGGGGGGATATGGGGGACAATGGGGACATGGGGGATGGGGGGACATTGGGGGATATGGGGACATGGGGGACAATGGGGACATGGGGGGATATGGGGACATGGGGGGATATGGGGGACAATGGGGACATGGGGGGATATGGGGACATGGGGGGATATGGGGGACAATGGGGACATGGGGGATATGGGGGACATTGGGGGACATGGGGGGATATGGGGACAATGGGGACATGGGGGGATATGGGGGACAATGGGGATATGGGGGACAATGGGGACATGGGGGGACAATGGGGACATGGGGGGATATGGGGGACAATGGGGACATGGGGGGATATGGGGGACAATGGGGACATGGGGGGATATGGGGGACAATGGGGACATGGGGGATATGGGGGACATTGGGGGACATGGGGGGATATGGGGACAATGGGGACATGGGGGGATATGGGGGACAATGGGGATATGGGGGACAATGGGGACATGGGGGGACAATGGGGACATGGGGGCATATGGGGGACAATGGGGACATGGGGGGATATGGGGGACAATGGGGACATGGGGGATGGGGGGACATTGGGGGATATGGGGACATGGGGGACAATGGGGACATGGGGGGATATGGGGACATGGGGGGATATGGGGGACAATGGGGACATGGGGGATATGGGGGACAATGGGGACATGGGGGACATGGGGGGATATGGGGACAATGGGGATATGGGGGACAATGGGGACATGGGGGGATATGGGGGACAATGGGGACATGGGGGACATGGGGGGATATGGGGGACAATGGGGATATGGGGGACAATGGGGACATGGGGGGATATGGGGGACAATGGGGATATGGGGGGACAATGGGGACATGGGGGGACATGGGGGACAGGGGGGGACATGGGGGACATTGGGGGACATGGGGGGATATGGGGACATGGGGATATAGGAAAATGGGGGGACAAGGGGACGTAGGGGGCAGGGGGACATGGGACAATGGGGTCATGGGGCCATCAGGGGGGACTTGGTGGGGGTGATGGGGGGTCGGGGGGGGATCAGTGTCCCCAGGGGTATCAATGGGGGGATCGGGGGGTCAGTGGTGGGGTCAGGGGGGGGTCGGTGTTCCCGGGGGGGCCAGGGGGGGGTCAGTGTCCCCAGGGGTGTCAATGGGGGGGTCAGGGGGGGTCAATGGGGGTGTCAGGGGGTGTCAATGGGGGGGGTCAGGGGGTGTCCCCAGGGGGGTCAGTGGGGGGGTCGGGGGTCCCAGGTGTCCCTGTGGGTGTCAATGGGGAGGTCAGGGGGGACCAGTGGGGGGTCGGGGGGGTCAGTGACCCCAGGGGGGTCAATGGGGGGGTCAGGGGGGGTCAATGGGGGGGTTGGGGGCGGTCAGTGTTCCCGGGGGGGTCAATGGGGGGGTCAATGGGGGGGGTCACTGGGGGGGTCAGTGTCCCCAGGGGGGTCAATGGGGGGGTCAGGGGGGGTCAATGGGGGGGTCAGGGGGGGTCAATGGGGGGGTCAGGGGGGGTCACTGGTGTCCCTGTCCCCAGGCCATGTCCGAGGACCTGCTGATGCCGGTGGTTCGCTCCGAGGGGGGGGAGGACTACGAGGGGGCCACCGTCATCGAGCCCATCAAGGGGTGAGTGGGACCCCCAAACCCCCCCCGGGACCCCCAGGGCCCACTGAGACCCCTCACCCCCATTTTACCCCCCCATGTCCCCCTATGATCCCCCATGTCCCCATGTGACCCCCATGTCCCCATGTGACCCCCATGTCCCCATGTGACCCCCATGTCCTCATGTGACCCCTGTGACCCCCCATGTCCCCATGTGACCCCCCATGTCCCCATGTGACCCCCCATGTCCTCATGTGACCCCCATGTCCTCATGTCCCCCTATGACCCCCCATGTCCCCCTGTGACCCCCCATGTCCGCATGTGACCCCCCATGTCCCCCTGTGACCCCCATGTCCCCCTGTGACCCCCATGTCCTCATGTGACCCCCATGTCCTCATGTCCCCCTATGACCCCCCATGTCCCCCTGTGACCCCCCATGTCCGCATGTGACCCCCCATGTCCCCCTGTGACCCCCATGTCCCCCTGTGACCCCCATGTCCTCATGTGACCCCCATGTCCTCATGTCCCCCTGTGACCCCCATGTCCGCATGTGACCCCCATGTCCCCATGTGACCCCCATGACCCCTCTGACCTCCATGTCCCCTGTGTCCTCATGTGACCCCCATGACCCCTCATGACCCCATGTCCCCGTGTGACCTCCCTGACCCCTCTGACCCCCATGTCCCCCCATGTCCCCCTGTGACCCCCATGTCCCCATGTGACCCCCATGTCCTCATGTCCCCCTGTGACCCCCATGTCCCCCTGTGACCCCCATGTCCCCATGTGACCCCCATGTCCCTGTGACCCCCTAATCCCCATGTCCCCCCATATCCCCCTGTGACCCCCATGTCCCCATGTGACCCCTGTGACCCCCATATCCCCCTGTGACCCCCATGTCCCCATGTGACCCCCTAATCCCCATGTCCCCCCATATTCCCCTGGGACCCCCATGTCCCTGTGCGACCCCTGTGACCCCCATGTCCCCCTGTAACCCCCAACCCCCATTTTGCCCCATGACCCCCCACGTACCCCCTCAAAATGCCCCCTGCGCCCCCCTTGCCCCAACCTTGACCCCACCTTGCCCCGCCCTTGACCTCACCTTGACCCGCCCCTGACCTGACCTTGACCCCTGCCCCCCCCCCCCCCCCCCCCCGCAGCTACTACGACACCCCCATCGTGACCTTGGACTTCTCGTCGCTGTACCCGTCGATCATGATGGCGCACAACCTGTGCTACACCACCCTGCTGCCCCCCGGGGGGCTGCAGCGCTTCGGGTGGGTACCCCAAAACTGCCCTGCACCCCAAAACTGTGCTACACCCCCCTGCTGCCCCCCGGGGGGCTGCAGCGCTCCGGGTGGGTATGGGGGGGCACTGGGGGGCACTGGGGGTCAGTGTGTCCCCCCATGTCCCCCTGTGTCCCCTGTCCCCTGGGTGTCCCCTGAGGATGTCACATGCACCCCATGTACTGGGATGTACTGGGGGTCACTGGGATGCACTGGGGGTCACTGGGATGTACTGGGGGGCACTGGGGTCACTGAGGTCGGTGTCCCCCGTGTCCCCCCCAGGCTGACCCTCGATGATGTCACATGCACCCCATGTGCTGGGGGGACACTGGGGGTCACTGGGATGTACTGGGGGTCACTGGGGGTCACTGGGGTCACTGAGGTCGGTGTCCCCCGTGTCCCCCCAGGCTGACCCTTGATGACGTCACATGCACCCCATGTGCTGGGGGGACACTGGGGGTCACTGGGATGTACTGGGGGTCACTGGGGGTCACTGGGGTCACTGAGGTCGGTGTCCCCCCCGTGTCCCCCCAGGCTGACCCTCGATGACGTCACCCACAACCCATGTACTGGGGGGGCACTGGGATGTACTGGGGGGGCACTGGGGTGCACTGGGGGTCAGTGGGGTCACTGGGGTCACTGTCCCCTTTGTCCCCCAGGCTGACCGCGGATGACGTCACGCGCACCCCCACCGGGGAGCTGTTTGTCCGTCCGTCCGTGCGGCGGGGGCTGCTGCCCCGCGTGCTGGAGGGGCTGCTGGGGGCGCGCGCCAGGTGGGACAATGGGGGGACATGGGGACAATGGGGGGACAGGGGGACATGGGGGGGACATGGGGACATCGGGGGGATATGGGGACAGGGGGACAATGGGGACACTGGGGGGACATGGGGATGTGGGGACAGGGTGACAGGGGACATGGGGACACAGGGACTTGGGGCCATGGGGACATTGCAGGGGGCATGGGGTCTGTGGGGGTCCCCAAGGGGCCGTGTGTCTGTGTGTCCATGTGTCCGTCTGTCCGCAGGGTGAAGGCGGAGCTCAAACAGGAGCAGGACCCGTGTGTCCGTGTGTCTCAGTGTGTCCGTCTGTCTGTCCGCAGGGTGAAGGCGGAGCTCAAACAGGAGCAGGACCCGTGTGTCCGTGTGTCTGTCTCACCGTGTCTGTCTGTCTGTCCGCAGGGTGAAGGCGGAGCTCAAACAGGAGCAGGACCCGTGTGTCCGTGTGTCTGTCTCACTGTCCGTCCGTCTGTCCGCAGGGTGAAGGCGGAGCTCAAACAGGAGCAGGACCCGTGTGTCCGTGTGTCTCACTGTCCGTCTGTCTGTCCGCAGGGTGAAGGCGGAGCTCAAACAGGAGCAGGACCCGTGTGTCCGTGTGTCTCACTGTCCGTCTGTCTGTCCGCAGGGTGAAGGCGGAGCTCAAACAGGAGCAGGACCCGTGTGTCCGTGTGTCTCACTGTCTGTCCGTCTGTCTGTCCGCAGGGTGAAGGCGGAGCTCAAACAGGAGCAGGACCCGTGTGTCCGTGTGTCTCACTGTCCGTCTGTCTGTCCGCAGGGTGAAGGCGGAGCTCAAACAGGAGCAGGACCCGTGTGTCCGTGTGTCTGTCTCACTGTCTGTCCGTCTGTCCGCAGGGTGAAGGCGGAGCTCAAACAGGAGCAGGACCCGTGTGTCCGTGTGTCTCAGTGTGTCCGTGTGTCTGTCCGCAGGGTGAAGGCGGAGCTCAAACAGGAGCAGGACCCGTGTGTCCGTGTGTCTCACTGTCCGTCTGTCTGTCCGCAGGGTGAAGGCGGAGCTCAAACAGGAGCAGGACCCGTGTGTCCGTGTGTCTCACTGTCCGTCTGTCTGTCCGCAGGGTGAAGGCGGAGCTCAAACAGGAGCAGGACCCGTGTGTCCGTGTGTCTCACTGTCCGTCTGTCTGTCCGCAGGGTGAAGGCGGAGCTCAAACAGGAGCGGGACCCGTGTGTCCGTGTGTCTGTCTCACTGTCTGTCCGTCTGTCTGTCCGCAGGGTGAAGGCGGAGCTCAAACAGGAGCAGGACCCGTGTGTCCGTGTGTCTCACTGTCTGTCCGTCTGTCTGTCCGCAGGGTGAAGGCGGAGCTCAAACAGGAGCAGGACCCGTGTGTCCGTGTGTCTCACTGTCCGTGTGTCTGTCCGCAGGGTGAAGGCGGAGCTCAAACAGGAGCAGGACCCGTGTGTCCGTGTGTCTGTCTCACTGTCCGTCCGTCTGTCCGCAGGGTGAAGGCGGAGCTCAAACAGGAGCAGGACCCGTGTGTCCGTGTGTCTCACTGTCTGTCCGTCTGTCTGTCCGCAGGGTGAAGGCGGAGCTCAAACAGGAGCAGGACCCGTGTGTCCGTGTGTCTCAGTGTGTCCGTGTGTCTGTCCGCAGGGTGAAGGCGGAGCTCAAACAGGAGCAGGACCCGTGTGTCCGTGTGTCTGTCTCACTGTCCGTCTGTCTGTCCGCAGGGTGAAGGCGGAGCTCAAACAGGAGCAGGACCCGTGTGTCCGTGTGTCTCACTGTCCGTCTGTCTGTCCGCAGGGTGAAGGCGGAGCTCAAACAGGAGCAGGACCCGTGTGTCCGTGTGTCTGTCTCACTGTCCGTCTGTCTGTCCGCAGGGTGAAGGCGGAGCTCAAACAGGAGCAGGACCCGTGTGTCCGTGTGTCTCACTGTCCGTCTGTCTGTCCGCAGGGTGAAGGCGGAGCTCAAACAGGAGCAGGACCCGTGTGTCCGTGTGTCTCACTGTCCGTCTGTCTGTCCGCAGGGTGAAGGCGGAGCTGAAACAGGAGCAGGACCCGTGTGTCCGTGTGTCTGTCTCACTGTCCGTCTGTCTGTCCGCAGGGTGAAGGCGGAGCTCAAACAGGAGCAGGACCCGTGTGTCCGTGTGTCTCACTGTCCGTCTGTCTGTCCGCAGGGTGAAGGCGGAGCTCAAACAGGAGCAGGACCCGTGTGTCCGTGTGTCTCACTGTCCGTCTGTCTGTCCGCAGGGTGAAGGCGGAGCTCAAACAGGAGCAGGACCCGTGTGTCCGTGTGTCTCACTGTCCGTCTGTCTGTCCGCAGGGTGAAGGCGGAGCTGAAACAGGAGCAGGACCCGTGTGTCCGTGTGTCTGTCTCACTGTCCGTCCGTCTGTCCGCAGGGTGAAGGCGGAGCTCAAACAGGAGCAGGACCCGTGTGTCCGTGTGTCTCACTGTCCGTCTGTCTGTCCGCAGGGTGAAGGCGGAGCTCAAACAGGAGCAGGACCCGTGTGTCCGTGTGTCTCACTGTCCGTCCGTCTGTCCGCAGGGTGAAGGCGGAGCTCAAACAGGAGCAGGACCCGTGTGTCCGTGTGTCTGTCTCACTGTCCGTCTGTCTGTCCGCAGGGTGAAGGCGGAGCTCAAACAGGAGCAGGACCCGTGTGTCCGTGTGTCTGTCTCACCGTGTCTGTCCGTCTGTCCGCAGGGTGAAGGCGGAGCTCAAACAGGAGCAGGACCCGTGTGTCCGTGTGTCTGTCTCACTGTCCGTCTGTCTGTCCGCAGGGTGAAGGCGGAGCTCAAACAGGAGCAGGACCCGTGTGTCCGTGTGTCTGTCTCACCGTGTCTGTCTGTCTGTCCGCAGGGTGAAGGCGGAGCTCAAACAGGAGCAGGACCCGTGTGTCCGTGTGTCTCACTGTCCGTCTGTCTGTCCGCAGGGTGAAGGCGGAGCTCAAACAGGAGCAGGACCCGTGTGTCCGTGTGTCTCACTGTCCGTCCGTCTGTCCGCAGGGTGAAGGCGGAGCTCAAACAGGAGCAGGACCCGTGTGTCCGTGTGTCTCAGTGTGTCCGTCTGTCTGTCCGCAGGGTGAAGGCGGAGCTCAAACAGGAGCAGGACCCGTGTGTCTCAGTGTGTCCATGTGTCCATCTGTCTCACGGTGTCTGTCTGTCCGCAGGGTGAAGGCGGAGCTCAAACAGGAGCAGGACCCGTTCCGGCGCCAGGTGCTGGACGGGCGGCAGTTGGCGCTCAAGGTCAGCGCCAACTCGGTCTACGGCTTCACCGGCGCCCAGGCCGGGCGGCTGCCATGTCTACCCATATCACAGGTGAGACCCATAGAGACCCATAGAGACCATAGAGACCATAGAGACCCATAGAGACCCATAGAGACCCATAGAGACCATAGAGACCATAGAGACCCATAGAGACCCATAGAGACCCATAGAGACCCATAGAGACCATAGAGACCATAGAGACCCATAGAGACCATAGAGACCCATAGAGACCCATAGAGACCATAGAGACCCATAGAGACCATAGAGACCATAGAGACCCATAGAGACCCATAGAGACCATAGAGACCCATAGAGACCCATAGAGACCCATAGAGACCATAGAGACCCATAGAGACCATAGAGACCATAGAGACCCATAGAGACCCATAGAGACCATAGAGACCCATAGAGACCCATAGAGACACATAGGGACCATAGAGACTATAGAGACCCATAGAGACCCATAGAGACCATAGAGACCATAGAGACACATAGAGACCCATAGAGACCCATAGAGACCATAGAGACCCATAGAGACCCATAGAGACCCATAGAGACCATAGAGACCATAGAGACCATAGAGACCATAGAGACCCATAGAGACCATAGAGACCCATGGAGACCCATAGAGACCATAGAGACCCGTAGACACACCATAGAGACCATAGAGACCCACATGTCCCCATAGCTCCCCATGTGTCCCCATGTGTCCCCATCCTCCCTGTCCTCATGTCCCCATATCCCTCATGTCCCAATATCCCCACGTCCCCAATGTCCCCACAGCCCCAATGTCCCAATGTCCCCATATCCCTCTGTGTCCCTGTCATGTCCCAGGGTCCCCCAATATCCCCTACGTCCCCAATGTCACAGTATCACAGTATCACAGTATGTTTGGGATTGGAAGGGACCTCAAAAGATCATCTAGTCCAATCCCCCTGCTGGAGCAGGAACACCTAGGTGAGGTCGCACAGGAACATGTCCAGGCGGGTTTTGAATGTCTCCAGAGAAGGAGACTCCGCAAACCCCCTGGGCAGCCTGTTCCAGTGTCTGTCACCCTCACTGAGAAGAAGTTTCTTCTCAAATTTAAGTGGAACCTCTTGTGTTCCAGCTTGATCCCATTACCCCTTGTCCTATCATTGTTTGCCACTGAGAAGAGTCTGGCTCCATCCTCATGGCACTCACCCTTTATATATTTATAAACATTAATAAGGTCCCCCCTTAGTCTCCTCTTCTCCAAACTAAAGAGACCCAGCTCCCTCAGCCTTTCTTCATAAGGGAGGTGCTCCACTCCCTTAATCATCTTGGTTGCCCTACGCTGGACCCTCTCCAGCAGTTCCCTGTCCTTCTGGAACTGAGGGGCCCAGAACTGGACACAATATTCCAGATGTGGTCTCACCAGGGCAGAGTAGAGGGGAAGGAGGACCTCTCTCGATCTACTGACCACCCCCCTTCTAATACACCCCAGGATGCCATTGGCCTTCCTGGCCACAAGGGCACAGTGCTGGCTCATGGTCACCCTGCTGTCCCCAGGACCCCCAGGTCCCTTTCCCCTACGCTGCTCTCTAATATGTAATCTCCCAACCTATACTGGAACCTGGGGTTGTTCCTGCCCAGATGCAGGACTCTGCACTTGTCCTTGTTAAATTTCATCAGGTTATTCCCCGCCCAACTCTCCAGCCTGTCCAGGTCTCTGATGGCAGCACAGCCCTCCGGCGTGTCAGCCACTCCTCCTAGCTCGGTGTCATCAGCAAACTTGCTGATAGTACACTCAATTCCCTCGTCCAAGTCATTAATGAATATATTGAATAATATTGGCCCCAGCACTGACCCTTGGGGCACTCCACTAGATACTGGCCTCCAACTAGACTCCGCACCATTGACTACCACTCTCTGGCTTCTCTCCCTAAGCCAGTTTGCAACCCCAATGATGTCCCCAATGTCCCCATGTCCCCCAATATCCCTGATGTCCCCAATGTCCCCATGTCCCCAATGTCCCCAATGTCCCCAATGTCCCCATGTCCCCAATGTCCCCAATGTCCCCATGTCCCCGATGTCCCCATATCCCTCTGTGTCTCCCCCATGTCCCAGTGTCCCCAATATCCCCAATGTCCCCCAATATCCCCAGTGTCCCCAGTGTCCCCAATGTCCCCAATGTCCCCATGATGTCCCCAATGTCCCCAATGTCCCCAATGTCCCCCAATGTCCCCGATGTCCCCATGATGTCCCAATATCCCCAATGTCCCCGATGTCCCCAATGTCCCCCATGTCCCCAATATCCCCAATGTCCCCAATATCCCCATGATGTCCCAATATCCCCAATGATGTCCCAATGTCCCCAATGTCCCCAATATCCCCAATATCCCCAATGATGTCCCCAATGTCCCCCATGTCCCCCATGTCCCCCAATGTCCCCATGATGTCCCCAATGTCCCCATGTTCCCCCATGTCCCCATATCCCTCTGTGTCTCCCCATGTGCCGGTGTCCCCCCAATATCCCCAATATCCCCAATGATGTCCCCAATGTCCCCCACATCCCCAATATCCCCATGATGTCCCCATGTCCCCAATGTCCCCATGATGTCCCCAATATCCCCATGATGTCCCCAATGTCCCCATGATGTCCCCCATGTCCCTGATGTCCCCATGATGTCCCAACGTCCCCAATGTCCCCCATGTCCCCAATATCCCCAATGTCCCCCATGTCCCCATGATGTCCCCAATATCCCCAATGTCCCAATGCCCCCAATGTCCCCAATGTCCCCATGTCCCCATGATGTCCCCAATGTCCCCAGAGCGTCACGGGGTTCGGGCGGCAGATGATCGAGCGCACCAAGCAGCTGGTGGAGAGCAAGTACAGCCTGGCGCAGGGGTTCAGCGCCGACGCCAAGGTATGGGGGTACGGGGGGGTTTTGGGGTGCCCAGGGGGCTTTGGGGGGTCCCCGGGGGCCACACGAGGGTCCCCAGAGGTTTTTGGGGCGATTTGGGGTGTTTTGGGGGGTTTTTAGGGGGTTTTGGGGGGTTCAGGTGTCCCCAGGATGGTGAGTACCCCCCTGGCCCAGAGTTGTTTCCAATGGGGAGATTTGGGGGTACAGGGGGGTTTTGGGGACCCCAGGGGGTTTTGGGGGGTCCCCGGGGGCCACACGAGGGTCCCCAGAGGTTTTTGGGGCGATTTGGGGTGTTTTGGGGGGTTTTTAGGGGGTTTTGGGGGGTTCAGGTGTCCCCAGGATGGTGAGCACCCCCCTGGCCCAGGGTTGTTTCCAATGGGGAGATTTGGGGGTACAGGGGGGTTTTGGGGGCCCTGGAGGATTTTGGGGGATCCCTGAGGGTCCTTAGGGCTCTCACGAGGGTCCCCAGAGGTTTTTGGGGCGATTTGGGGTGTTTTGGGGGGTTTTTAGGGGGTTTTGGGGGGTTCAGGTGTCCCCAGGATGGTGAGCACCCCCCTGGCCCAGGGTTGTTTCCAATGGGGAGATATGGGGGTACAGGGGGGGTTTTGGGGACCCCAGGAGGTTTTGGGGGGTCCCTGAGGGTCCCCAGAAGGGTCCCCAGGGGGGTTTGGGGTGAAATTGGGTCAATTCTGGGTCGATTTTGGTTCATTTTGGGTGAATTCTGGGTGGATTTGGTTGAATTTGGGTGGATTTTGGTTCATTTTGGGCTGATTTTGGGTGGATTCGGGTGCATTTCGGGGTGTCCCCATGTCCCCAATGATGTCCCCAATGTCCCCAGGTGGTCTATGGGGACACGGACTCGGTGATGTGCCACCTGGGGGGGGAATTGGGTCCATTTGGGTCCATTTGGGTCAATTCTGGGTCGATTTTGGTTCATTTTGGGTGGATTTTGGTTCATTTTGGGTGGATTTTGGTTGATTTTGGTGCATTTCGGGGTGTCCCCATGTCCCCAATGATGTCCCCATGTCCCAGGTGGTCTATGGGGACACGGACTCGCTGATGTGTCACCTGGGGGGGGGGTTGGGTCCATTTGGGTCGATTCTGGGTTGATTTTGGTTCATTTTGGGTGGATTTTGGGTGGATTTTGGGTGGATTTGGGTGTATTTGGGGTGCATTTGGGGGTGTCCCCAATGCTGTCCCCATGTCCCCATGTCCCAGGTGGTCTATGGGGACACGGACTCGCTGATGTGCCACCTCGGGGGGGGGTTGGGTCCATTTAGGTCGATTCTGGGTCAATTCTGGGTCGATTCTGGGTTGATTTTGGTTCATTTTGGGTGGATTTTGGGTGAATTTTGGTGGATTTTGGGTGGATTTGGGTGCATTTGGGGGTGTCCCCAATGCTGTCCCCATGTCCCCCTGTCCCAGGTGGTCTATGGGGACACGGACTCGGTGATGTGCCACCTCGGGGGGGTCTCGGTGGCCGTGGCCATGGAGCTGGGCCGGGAAGCGGCCGCCTGGGTGTCCGGCCACTTCCCCTCCCCCATCCGCCTGGAGTTCGAGAAGGTACCGGAGCCCCCAAAACGGCACCCGGGGGGGGGGTGTCCCCATTGTCCCCATTGTCCCCTGAGTGTCCCCATTGCATCCCCTAAGGTGGCCACATTGTCCCCAAGGGGTCCCCATTGTCTCCAGGGGGTCCCCAAGGGGTCCCAGTTGTCCCCATATGTCACCATTGTCCCCTGAGTGTCCCCAAGGGGTCCTCGTTGTCCCCAGGGTGTCTCCATTGTCCCCAGGGGTCCCCATTGTCCCCATATGTCCCCATTGTCCCCTAAGTGTCACCAAGGGGTCCCCGTTGTTGTCCCCAAGGGGTCCCCAGTGTCACCGAGGGGTCCCCAGTGTCCCCATATGTCACCATTGTCCCCTAAGTGTCACCGAGGGGTCCCCAGTGTCCCCATGTGTCCCCATTGTCCCCTGAGTGTCCCCATTGCATCCCCTAAGGTGGCCACATTGTCCCCAAGGGGTCCCCATATGTCACCATTGTCCCCCGAGTGTCACCGAGGGGTCCCCATTGTCCCCAAGGGGTCCCCATTGTCTCCATGGTGTCCCCAAGGGGTCCCCAGTGTCACCGAGGGGTCCCCAGTGTCACCGAGGGGTCCCCAGTGTCCCCATATGTCACCATTGTCCCCATATGTCACCATTGTCCCCTAAGTGTCCCCATTGCATCCCCTAAGGTGGCCACATTGTCCCCAAGGGGTCCCCGTTGTCTCCATATGTCACCATTGTCCCCTGAGTGTCACCGAGGGGTCCCCATTGTCCCCAGGGTGTCCCCATTGTCCCCAAGGGGTCCCCATTGTCTCCAGGGTGTCCCCAACAGGTCCCTGTTGTCCTCATATGTCACCATTGTCCCCTGAGTGTCACCGAGGGGTCCCCATTGTCCCCATATGTCACCATTGTCCCCTGAGTGTCACCGAGGGGTCCCCATTGTCCCCATATGTCACCATTGTCCCCTAAGTGTCCCCATTGCATCCCCTAAGGTGGCCACATTGTCCCCAAGGGGTCCCCGTTGTCCCCATATGTCACCATTGTCCCCTGAGTGTCACCGAGGGGTCCCCGTTGTCCCCAGGGTGTCCCCAAGGGGTCCCCAGTGTCACCGAGGGGTCCCCAGTGTCCTCATATGTCACCATTGTCCCCAAAGTGTCCCCATTGCATCCCCTAAGGTGTCCACATTGTCCCCAAGGGGTCCCCGTTGTCCCCATTGTCCCCTGAGTGTCACCGAGGGGTCCCCGTTGTCCCCATGTGTCCCCATTGTCCCCTGAGTGTCCCCATTGCATCCCCTAAGGTGTCCACATTGTCCCCAAGGGGTCCCCATATGTCACCATTGTCCCCTGAGTGTCACCGAGGGGTCCGCATTGTCCCCAGGGTGTCCCCATTGTCCCCAAGGGGTTCCCAGTGTCACTGAGGAGTCCCCATGATGTCCCCACGATGTCCCCACGGTGTCCCCATGTCCCTGTGATGTGACCCCATGATGTCCCCATGGTGTCCCAGGTGTACAGGCCGTACCTGCTGATCTCCAAGAAGCGTCCTGGGGTGTCCCCATGATGTCCCCATGGTGTCCCCATGTCCCTGTGATGTGTCCCCATGGTGTCCCCATGTTGTCCCCATGCTGTCCCATGGTGTCCCCAGGTGTACTGGCCGTACCTGCTGATCTCCAAGAAGCGTCCTGGGGTGTCCCCATGGTGTCCCCATGGTGTCCCCATGTCCCTGTGATGTGTCCCCACGATGTCCCCACGCTGTCCCCATGTCCCTGATGGTGTCCCCACGCTGTCCCCATGTCCAGGTGTACTGGCCGTACCTGCTGATCTCCAAGAAGCGTCCCGGGGTGTCCCTGTGGTGTCCCCACGATGTCCCCACGCTGTCCCCATGTCCCTGTGATGTCCCCATGCTGTCCCCATGTCCCTGTGGTGCCTCTATGGTGTCCCCACGGTGTCCCCATGTCCCCATGGTGTCCCCAGGTGTACTGGCCGTACCTGCTGATCTCCAAGAAGCGTCCCGGGGTGTCCCCATGGTGTCCCTATGGTGTCCCCATGTCCCTGTGATGTGTCCCCACGATGTCCCCACGCTGTCCCCATGTCCCAGGTGTACTGGCCGTACCTGCTGATCTCCAAGAAGCGTCCCGGGGTGTCCCTGTGGTGTCCCCACGATGTCCCCATGGTGTCCCCATGTCTCTGATGGTGTCCCCACGGTGTCCCCATGTCTCTGATGGTGTCCCCATGGTGTCCCCATGATGTCCCCACGATGTCCCCATGGTGTCCCCATGTCTCTGATGGTGTCCCCACGGTGTCCCCATGTCCCCATGATGTCCCCAGGTGTACTGGCCGTACCTGCTGATCTCCAAGAAGCGTCCCGGGGTGTCCCTGTGGTGTCTCTATGGTGTCCCCACGGTGTCCCCATGTCTCTGATGATGTCCCATGGTGTCCCCATGATGTCCCCATGCTGTCCCCATGTCTCTGATGATGTCCCATGGTGTCCCCATGATGTCCCCATGGTGTCCCCATGTCCCCAGGTGTACAGGCCGTACCTGCTGATCTCCAAGAAGCGTCCCGGGGTGTCCCTGTGGTGTCCCCACGATGTCCCCACGGTGTCCCCATGTCTCTGATGATGTCCCCACGATGTCCCCATGTCTCTGATGATGTCCCCACGATGTCCCATGGTGTCCCAGGTGTACTGGCCGTACCTGCTGATCTCCCAGAAGCGTCCCGGGGTGTCACTGTAGTGTCTCTATGATGTCCCCATGCTGTCCCCATGTCTCTGATGATGTCCCCATGGTGTCCCCACGATGTCCCCATGGTGTCCCCATGTCCCCAGGTGCACTGGCCGTACCTGCTGATCTCCAAGAAGCATCCCTGGGTGTCCCTGTGGTGTCTCTATGATGTCCCCACGGTGTCCCCATGTCTCTCATGGTGTCCCCACAATGTCCCCATGCTGTCCCCATGTCTCTGATGATGTCCCCACGATGTCCCCATGTCTCTGACGATGTCCCCACGGTGTCCCCATGTCTCTGATGATGTCCCCATGATGTCCCATGGTGTCCCAGGTGTACTGGCCGTACCTGCTGATCTCCAAGAAGCGTCCTGGGGTGTCCCTGTGGTGTCCCCACGATGTCCCCACGCTGTCCCCATGTCCCTGTGATGTCCCCACGGTGTCCCCATGTCCCTGTGGTGCCTCTATGGTGTCCCCACGGTGTCCCCATGTCCCCATGGTGTCCCAGGTGTACTGGCCGTACCTGCTGATCTCCAAGAAGCGTCCCGGGGTGTCCCTGTGGTGTCCCCACGATGTCCCCACGGTGTCCCCATGTCCCTGTGATGTCCCCACGGTGTCCCCATGTCCCTGTGGTGTCTCTATGGTGTCCCCACGGTGTCCCCATGTCCCCATGATGTCCTCAGGTGCACTGGCCGTACCTGCTGATCTCCAAGAAGCGTCCCGGGGTGTCCCTGTGGTGTCTCTATGATGTCCCCACGGTGTCCCCATGATGTCCCCATGTCTCTGATGATGTCCCCACAGTGTCCCCATGTCTCTGATGATGTCCCCATGATGTCCCATGGTGTCCCAGGTGTACTGGCCGTACCTGCTGATCTCCAAGAAGCGTCCCTGGGTGTCCCTGTGGTGTCCCCACGATGTCCCCATGTCTCTGATGGTGTCCCCACGGTGTCCCCATGTCCCTGATGGTGTCCCCATGCTGTCCCATGGTGTCCCAGGTGTACTGGCCGTACCTGCTGATCTCCAAGAAGCGTCCCGGGGTGTCCCTGTGGTGTCCCCATGGTGTCCCCACGGTGTCCCCATGTCTCTGATGGTGTCCCCACGGTGTCCCCATGTCTCTGATGATGTCCCCACAGTGTCCCCATGTCTCTGATGATGTCCCATGGTGTCCCCATGTCTCTGATGGTGTCCCCACGGTGTCCCCATGTCTCTGATGATGTCCCATGGTGTCCCCACGATGTCCCCATGCTGTCCCATGGTGTCCCAGGTGTACTGGCCGTACCTGCTGATCTCCAAGAAGCGTCCCGGGGTGTCCCTGTGGTGTCTCTATGGTGTCCCCACAGTGTCCCCATGTCTCTGATGATGTCCCATGGTGTCCCCACGATGTCCCCATGGTGTCCCCATGTCCAGGTGTACTGGCCGTACCTGCTGATCTCCCAGAAGCGTCCCGGGGTGTCCCTGTGGTGTCTCTATGGTGTCCCCATGCTGTCCCCATGTCTCTGATGATGTCCCCACGGTGTCCCCATGTCTCTGATGATGTCCCATGGTGTCCCCATGATGTCCCCATGGTGTCCCCACGGTGTCCCCATGTCTCTGATGATGTCCCATGGTGTCCCCATGATGTCCCCATGGTGTCCCCACGGTGTCCCCATGTCTCTGATGATGTCCCATGGTGTCCCCATGATGTCCCCATGGTGTCCCCACGGTGTCCCCATGTCTCTGATGATGTCCCATGGTGTCCCCATGATGTCCCCATGGTGTCCCCACGGTGTCCCCATGTCTCTGATGATGTCCCATGGTGTCCCCATGATGTCCCCATGGTGTCCCCACGGTGTCCCCATGTCTCTGATGATGTCCCATGGTGTCCCCATGATGTCCCCATGGTGTCCCCACGGTGTCCCCATGTCTCTGATGATGTCCCCATGCTGTCCCCATGTCTCTGATGTGTCCCCATGGTGTCCCCAGGTGTACTGGCCGTACCTGCTGATCTCCAAGAAGCGTCCCGGGGTGTCCCTGTGGTGTCTCTATGGTGTCCCCACAATGTCCCCATGCTGTCCCCATGTCTCTGATGATGTCCCATGGTGTCCCTGTGGTGTCTCTATGGTGTCCCCACGGTGTCCCCATGTCTCTGATGATGTCCCATGGTGTCCCAGGTGTACTGGCCGTACCTGCTGATCTCCAAGAAGCGTCCCGGGTGTCCCTGTGGTGTCTCTATGATGTCCCCATGCTGTCCCCATGTCTCTGATGTGTCCCCATGTCCCAGGTGTACTGGCCGTACCTGCTGATCTCCAAGAAGCGCTACGCGGGTCTGTGCTTCTCGTCGTCCCCCGACGCCCCCGACAAGCTGGACTGCAAGGGGCTGGAGGCCGTGAGGAGGGACAACTGCCCCCTGGCGGCCAACCTGGTCACCGCCTGCCTGCGGCGCATCCTGCTGCACAGGTACGGACAGACGGACACACAGACAGACAGACACACAGACAGACACACAGACACACGGACACACGGACACACAGACAGACAGGGACAACTGCCCCCTGGCGGCCAACCTGGTCACCGCCTGCCTCAGACGGATCCTGCTGCACAGGTACGGACTGACGGACACACATGGGACAGACACACGGACAGACGGACACATGGACACACAGCCAGACACACAGACAGACACACAGCCAGACACACAGACAGACACACAGATACACAGACAGACACACAGATACACAGACAGACACACACACAGACACACAGACAGACAGACAGACACATGGACAGACAGACAGACAGACAGACACATGGACAGACACATGGACAGACAGACAGACACACAGACAGACAGACAGACACACGGACAGACAGACACACAGACAGACACATGGACAGACAGACAGACACACGGACAGACAGACAGACACACGGACACACAGACAGACAGACAGACACACGGAGAGACAGACACACAGACACACGGACACATGGACACACAGGCAGACAGGGGGACAGGGGACATGGGATTTTTTAGGGACCCCATAGGACAACATGGGGTGCCATGGGGTGCCATGGGGTGCCATGGGGTGCCATGGGGGTACCCTGGGTTACCCTGGGGTGCCATGGGGTGCCATTGGGGTGCCGTGGGGTGCCATGGGGTGCCATTGGGGTGCCATGGGGTACCCTGGGGTGCCATGGGGTGCCGTGGGGGTGCCATGGGGTGCCATTGGGGTGCCATGGGGTGCCATGGGGGTGCCATGGGGTGCCATTGGGGCTATGGGGTACCCTGGGGTACCCTGGGGTGCCATGGGATGCCATTGGGGTGCCCTGGGGTGCCCTGGGGTGCCCTGGGGTGCCATTGGGGTGCTATGGGGTACCCTGGGGTACCCTGGGGTGCCATGGGGTGCCATTGGGGTGCCATGGGGTGCCGTGGGATGCCATGGGGGTGCCATTGGGGTGCCATGGGATGCCATTGGGGTGCCATTGGGGTGCCATGGGGTGCCATGGGATGCCATGGGGTGCCGTGGGATGCCATTGGGGTGCCGTGGGGTGCCATGGGGTGCCATAGGGTGCCATTGGGGTGCCGTGGGGTGCCATGGGGTGCCATAGGGTGCCATTGGGGTGCCATGGGGTGCCATGGGGTGCCATTGGGGTGCCGTGGGGTGCCATGGGGTGCCATGGGGTGCCATTGGGGTGCCGTGGGGTGCCATGGGGTGCCATAGGGTGCCATTGGGGTGCCATAGGGTGCCATTGGGGTGCCATTGGGGTGCCATGGGGTACCCTGGGGTGCCATGGGGTGCCATGGGGGTACCCTGGGGTGCCATGGGGTGCCATTGGGGGTGCCATGGGGTGCCATGGGGTACCCTGGGGTACCCTGGGTTACCCTGGGGTGCCATGGGGTGCCATGGGGTACCCTGGGGTGCCATGGGGTGCCATTGGGGTACCCTGGGGTGCCATGGGGTGCCATGGGGTGCCATGGGGTGCCATGGGGGTGCCATGGGGTGCCATGGGGTGCCATGGGATGCCATTGGGGTGCCATGGGGTGCCATGGGGTACCCTGGGGTACCATGGGGTGCCATTGGGGTGCCATGGGAGTACCCTGGGGTGCCATGGGGTGCCATAGGGTGCCATTGGGGTGCCATGGGGTGCCATGGGATGCCATGGGGGTACCCTGGGGTGCCATGGGGTGCCATGGGGGTGCCATGGGGGTACCCTGGGTTACCCTGGGGTGCCATGGGGTGCCATGGGATGCCATTGGGGTGCCATGGGGTGCCATGGGATGCCATTGGGGTACCCTGGGGTGCCATGGGGTGTCATTGGGGTGCCATGGGGTGCCATGGGGTACCCTGGGGTGCCATGGGGTGCCATGGGGTGCCATGGGGTGCCATGGGGTACCCTGGGGTGCCATGGGGTGCCATGGGGTGCCATTGGGGTGCCATGGGGTACCCTGGGGTGCCATGGGGTGCCATGGGGTGCCATTGGGGTGCTATGGGGTACCCTGGGGTGCCATGGGGGTGCCATGGGGTGCCATTGGGGTACCCTGGGGTGCCATGGGGTGCCATGGGGTGCCATGGGGTACCCTGGGGTGCCATGGGGTGCCATGGGGTGCCGTGGGATGCCATTGGGGTACCCTGGGGTGCCATGGGGTGCCATTGGGGTGCCGTGGGGTGCCATGGGGGTACCCTGGGTTACCCTGGGGTGCCATTGGGGTGCCATTGGGGTGCCATGGGGTGCCATGGGGTGCCATGGGGTGCCATTGGGGTGCCATGGGGTGCCATGGGGTACCCTGGGGTGCCATGGGATGCCATGGGGTGCCATTGGGGTACCCTGGGGTGCCATGGGGTGCCATGGGGTGCCATGGGGTGCCATTGGGGTACCCTGGGGTGCCATGGGGTGCCTTGGGGTGCTATGGGGTGCCATGGGGTGCCATGGGATGCCATGGGATGCCATGGGGTGCCATGGGGTGCCATGGGGTTACCCTGGGGTGCCATGGGGTGCCTTGGGGTGCCATGGGGTACCCTGGGGTGCCAGGGGGTGCCATGGGGTGCCATGGGGTACCCTGGGGTGCCATGGGGGTACCCTGGGGTGCCATGGGGTGCCATTGGGGTGCCATGGGGTGCCATGGGGTGCCATGGGGTACCCTGGGGTGCCATGGGGTGCCATGGGGTGCCATTGGGGTGCCATGGGGTGCCATGGGGTGCCATGGGGTGCCATGGGGGTACCCTGGGTTACCCTGGGGTGCCATGGGGTGCCATTGGGTTACCCTGGGGTGCCATGGGGTGCCATGGGGTGCCAGGGGGTGCCATGGGGGTACCCTGGGTTACCCTGGGGTGCCATGGGGTGCCATTGGGGTGCCATTGGGGTGCCATGGGGTGCCATGGGGTGCCATGGGGTGCCATGGGATGCCATGGGGGTACCCTGGGGTGCCATGGGGTGCCATGGGGTGCCATTGGGGTGCCATGGGGTGCCATGGGGTGCCATGGGATGCCATTGGGGTGCCATTGGGATGCCATTGGGGTGCCGTGGGGTGCCATGGGAGTACCCTGGGGTGCCATTGGGGTGCCATGGGATGCCATTGGGGTGCCATTGGGATGCCATTGGGGTGCCGTGGGGTGCCATGGGAGTACCCTGGGGTGCCATGGGGGTACCCTGGGGTGCCGTGGGGTGCCGTGGTGGTTTTGGGGTCCCTCACCCCGTGTTCCCTAGGGACCCGGCGGGGGCGCTGTCGCACGCCAAGGCCGTGATCTCGGACCTGCTGTGCAACCGCGTGGACATTTCGCAGCTCGTTATCACCAAGGAGTTAACGAGGGCGGCCGCGGCCTACGCGGCCCCGCAGGCGCACGTGCAGCTGGCGCAGAGGTGACCCCAATAGTGACACCCCCAAAATGGGGACCCCCTGTACCCCCAAAACCAGCCCCTCAACATGGGGATCCCCCCGCTCACAGCTCGTTAACAACACACAGTTAATGGGCCCCGCAGGCGCACGTGCGGCTGGCGCAGAGGTGACCCCAACATGGGGGTGTCCCCCCAAACCGGGGGTGTCCCCAACGCGGTGTCCCCCAAACTGGGGGTGTCCCCCGAACCGGGGTGTCCCCAGCGCGGTGTCCCCTGAACTGGGGGTGTCCCCCCAAACCAGGGGTGTCCCCCCGAAACTGGGGGTGTCCCCAGCGCGGTGTCCCCCTGAACTGGGGGTGTCCCCCCAAACTGGGGTGTTCCCAACACGGTGTCCCCCTGAACTGGGGGTGTCCCCCAAACCGGGGGTGTCCCCAACGCGGTGTCCCCCTGAACTGGGGGTGTCCCCCCAAACTGGGGGTGTCCCCAATGCGGTGTCCCCCTGAACTGGGGGTGTCCCCTGAACCGGGGGGTCCCCACACGGTGTCCCCTGAACTGGGGGTGTCCCCCGAACCGGGGGTGTCCCCAACGTGGTGTCCCCCAAACTGGGGGTGTCCCCCAAACCAGGGATGTCCCCAACGTGGTGTCCCCCCAAACCGGGGGTGTCCCCCAACACGGTGTCCCCCTGAACTGGGGGTGTCCCCCCCAAACTGGGGGTGTCCCCACACGGTGTCCCCAACGCGGTGTCCCCCCAAACCGGGGGTGTCTCCCCAAACCGGGGGTGTCCCCCGAACCGGGGTGTCCCCACACGGTGTCCCCAACGCGTGTCCCCCCAAACCAGGGGTGTCCCCCTGAACTGGGGGTGTCCCCCAAACCAGGGTGTCCCCAGTGCGGTGTCCCCCCAAACCGGGGGTGTCCCCCGAACTGGGGGTGTCCCCCGAACCGGGGGGTCCCCACACGGTGTCCCCAACACGGTGTCCCCAACGCGTGTCCCCCCAAACCGGGGGTGTCCCCCGAACCGGGGTGTCCCCACACGGTGTCCCCAACGCGGTGTCCCCCAAACCGGGGTGTCCCCACACGGTGTCCCCAGCGCGGTGTCCCCCAAACCGGGGTGTCCCCACACGGTGTCCCCAGCGCGGTGTCCCCCCAAACCGGGGGTGTCCCCCGAACCGGGGGGTCCCCACACGGTGTCCCCAACGCGGTGCCCCCCAAAACGGGGGTGTCCCCCTGAACTGGGGGTGTCCCCCCGAACCGGGGTGTCCCCACATGGTGTCCCCAACGCGGTGTCCCCCGAACCGGGGGGTCCCCAACACGGTGTCCCCTGAACTGGGGGTGTCCCCCCAAACTGGGGGTGTTCCCAACGCGGTGTCCCCCTGAACTGGGGGTGTCCCCCGAACTGGGGGTGTCCCCAACGCGGTGTCCCCCAAACTGGGGGTGTCCCCCAAACCGGGGATGTCCCCAACGTGGTGTCCCCCCAAACCGGGGGTGTCCCCCAACACGGTGTCCCCCAAACTGGGGGTGTCCCCCCAAACCGGGGGTGTCCCCAACGCGGTGTCCCCCAAACTGGGGGTGTCCCCCCAAACTGGGGGTGTCCCCAACGCAGTGTCCCCCTGAACTGGGGGTGTCCCCCAAACCGGGGTGTCCCCAGCGCGGTGTCCCCAACGCGGTGTCCCCCAAACCGGGGGTGTCCCCCGAACCGGGGTGTCCCCAACGCGGTGCCCCCCAAACCGGGGGTGTCCCCCGAACCGGGGGGTCCCCACACGGTGTCCCCAACGCGGTGTCCCCCAAACCGGGGGTGTCCCCCTGAACTGGGGGTGTCCCCCGAACCGGGGGGTCCCCAACGCGGTGTCCCCAACGCGGCGTCCCCCAAACCGGGGGTGTCCCCCTGAACTGGGGGTGTCCCCACACGGTGTCCCCAACGCGTGTCCCCAGGATGCGGCAGCGCGACCCCGGCAGCGCCCCCGGGCTGGGCGACCGCGTCCCCTACGTCATCGTCACCGGGGCCCGCGGGGCGGCCGCCTACACCAAGTCTGAGGTGACGGGGGACACGGGGACATTGGGGACATTGGGGACATTGGGGGGATGGTGGGACATTGGGGGGACGGGGGATATT